>NC_136710.1:760281-762781 GCF_947650265.1 Symphodus melops | reverse complement strand
CAGTGTCTCTGTCTCTACAGTACAGTGTCTCTGTCTCTACAGTACAGTGTCTCTGTCTCTCTACAGTGCAGTGTCTTTGTCTCTACAGTGCAGTGTCTCTGTCTCTACAGTACAGTGTCTCTGTCTCTACAGTGCAGTGTCTCTGTCTCTACAGTGCAGTGTCTCTGTCTCTACAGTACAGTGTCTCTGTCTCTCTACAGTGCAGTGTCTCTGTCTCTACAGTACAGTGTCTCTGTCTCTCTACAGTGCAGTGTCTTTGTCTCTACAGTACAGTGTCTCTGTCTCTACAGTACAGTGTCTCTGTCTCTACAGTGCAGTGTCTCTGTCTCTACAGTACAGTGTCTCTGTCTCTACAGTACAGTGTCTCTGTCTCTACAGTGCAGTGTCTCTGTCTCTACAGTACAGTGTCTCTGTCTCTCTACAGTGCAGTGTCTCTGTCTCTACAGTGCAGTGTCTCTGTCTCTACAGTACAGTGTCTCTGTCTCTACAGTACAGTGTCTCTGTCTCTACAGTGCAGTGTCTCTGTCTCTCTACAGTGCAGTGTCTCTGTCTCTACAGTGCAGTGTCTCTGTCTCTACAGTACAGTGTTGACCCTGCAGTGCATCAGTACATCAGTGTATCGGAGCTCTGTCAGTCCCTTCAGTCGGAGTGCTGGTCTTCTGTGTCTCTGAGCTCACTGCTGCCCCCTGGTGGATCAAGTTTGTCCAGCTCTCAGATTAACTCGGCACTGGCCTGGTCCTGCAGGAGCCTGACCTCTGACCCCCAGAAAAGCCAGCAGAGTGGAGACAAGCTCAGGTAAACCATGACCTCTGACCTGGCAGAACGTGTGGCGTCCTCAGTGATTTAATTTTATGCTTTAGGCTTTAACCCTCCGTGTTGTCTGACAGGCAGCGCCCCCTGCTGGTGGTGGGTGTGTTAGAGCTTCCATCACAGCAGTCTGAACACAGTCTGCAGCTCAGGGACAGGACAGGGGGCGTGGCCTGTGTTGTCACTGAAGCCAGCCAGGAAGAGGAGGGGCGTCAGACAGCTGTGTTCAACACCGCCTGGATAGGTAACACACACACACACACACACACACACACACACACACACTCACATTAAATTGGCTATTGATGTGTGTGTGTGTTTTACAGGTAGTCTTGTGTGTGTCAAACAATTCACCATGGTATCAGAGAGATTCATCCAATCAGATTTCCCCTCCTACCAACACCTGGACCAGGACAAGTTCATCACACACAGACACTACAGGTACTCAGACACACACACACACACACACACACACACACACACTACAGGTGTTCAGACAAACACAGGATGGTGTGTGTGTGTGTGTGTGTGTGTGTGGGCAGAGTGTACCTGCAGTTTTCTCTTGATCACCTTCACATCCTGAGTCCATCTGTTGCCATGGAAACACACCTGCGACCGCGAGGGGAGGAGCCAGGAGATGACATCACCAGGAGGAAACGGACAGTAGAAGAAGAAGAGGACGGAGTCACGGGGAAGAAGAGAAGAAGAGACGACGCAGCAGACGACTCCCACTCTGCCTCCACCTCTGTTACCTTGACAACGGCCAGCAGCTCACGGCCCTGTGTTTCTACGGTGATAAGGGTGGAGCAAAAGGAGGGCGTGGCCTGGAGGAACATGGGGGCGGAGTTAAAGAGTGGGGAGGCGGGGTTGACGGCTTGCTTCTCTGTCAGAGCTGCTGTGATTGGTGCTGTGACCAGCTGGGGGAGGGACCCAAAGAACGGACCAATGGCAGACAGCGAGGCAGACGCAGAGCGGGAGGGCAAGGTGAGACATGCCGCACACCTCATCAGCTGTTTCATCCCATAATGCACCTGTGCTCAGTGATTCAACAGTTACCTGTGTGCAGGTGGTGCTGGTGTTCTCAGGTGCGTCTGCTCGCTGGTTTCCTCTCCTTCATCCCGGATGTTTCTACAGACTCATCGCCCCAAACACACAGGTAAGACACCTGTGATGATGTCATCATCATAGGGCTCCTCTCACCTGTGAAAAATATCTCCAGTCAGTGAGGCATTATTCCATCCTGCAGGATCCCAGTGTTCTCATTTGCTGTGGAGATTCTGGGCGGAGCCAAGTGCAGCTTCACACTGACTCCACCCTTCAAGTCCAAACTGACTGGAGGTTCCACACTCTGACAGGCCAACAGCTGCAGCACACCTGCAGACAGGTAAACACACCTGCAGACAGGTAAACACACCTGCAGACAGGTAAACACACCTACAGACAGGTAAACACACCTACAGACAGGTAAACACACCCACAGACAGGTAAACACACCCGCAGACAGGTAAACACACCTACAGACAGGTAAACACACCTACAGACAGACAGGTAAACACACCTGCAGACAGGTAAACACACCTACAGACAGGTAAACACACCCGCAGACAGGTAAACACACCCGCAGACAGGTAAACACACCCGCAGACAGGTAAACACACCCGCAGACAGGTAAGCACACCTACAGACACAGGTA
>NC_136710.1:737781-755281 GCF_947650265.1 Symphodus melops | reverse complement strand
TAAACAGTTTTATTTATTTTTAAAAGTCGAGTCTGCACACAAAGTGACTTTAAAACACTCAGTGGAGAAAAATAAGAGTTTACTCGTCTTCTCTTTCTGGTTGATCTCACGACATGTGCGTGATGTCGCTTTAAGTGACGGTCTAAATGTTTGAAAAACAATGTTTTACTTTACTTCTGATCCTGATGATATAAATATGACCTGTTGGAAGAAGTGATTAATGTAAACGACCTCTATCCAGTGAATAAATCACAAGAGTCTGAAAATGCAGTTTAAAAAGAATAAAAATAATCAGCAGGTGACAACAAATAAATAACTTTGTCAACATGAAGTTTGATCACTGAGATTACAGTGTGTGAAAGTACTCAGACTGACCAGCAGGGGGCGTCTGAGCTCCTCCACTCTCTGCTGCAGCTCAACATCAGAAAGCTGCTCCTGGTAATTGATGACGCTTCAGCATCTCAGCTCCTGATTGGCTGCTGGGTGAACAGGTAGTGAAAGTAAAGAGTGGGGACTTTCCTGAGAAGCTGCGTTCAGGCGTCTGCTGACAATCAGGGAAAAAAAGGAACCAAACAACAAACTGCTGAACAGAGACGCTGCTGCTCACCGCTGACACACACACACACACACACACACACACACACACACACACACACACACACACACACACACACACACACACACACACACACACACACACACACACACACACACAGACACACACACACAGTCAAGTGTTTTGTTGAGGTTCAGATCATATTTAACTTCCTCATTAACCTTTCTGTAGATTGTTCTGAAAAAAAATATTCATCATCAGATGACCAGAGATTCAAATAATTGAATTAAAAAATTCAGATGAGCCCGTTAAACGAATCAGCCATTATATTATAATTTCCAAATAAATGTACATGGGCGCTGATGGTCTGACTGATGTCCTTCAGTACACAGGATACAGTCACAGAGGCAGACTCAGCTCTCCTATCTAATAAAGTCACACAGCTTTTTCACAGAACTTCAAAGAAGCCGTCGGCCTAATGATGTTAACATATATCACCTAACTACCTCTCTCACTGTGGGCCAGACTCTCTTTAGATGCAAAGGTCATTATTGATCCAGCTGAAATATTCTTCAATAATGAAGCCCTGATCATCCTGCTCTCTGCCGGGCACCAACACACACATCTTCACCTGTGGCTTCATGACACTGGCTACCAACATAACTGGTGCCCCGTGTGAGGCGTCCATTAAACCAGCCCCAGTTTGAATGTTGAAATATATTACCAAAAAAACAAGAGAAAAACTAGTTTTGGAAATTAATTTCTTATTTCAAGAAAAATAGACCAGGAAACCCAAAGCATGATCTTTGTTAAGAGATGATGATTAGTTCCATGTTTGACTGTTGATCAGTGAAATATTCACTGAGGTTCATAGTTTGATTGAAAATAGAAACACTCAAATGAAGCTTCAGTTGCAGTTTGAAGTCTATGTAGAGACTTTAAAGTACTCAGACTGACCAGCAGGGGGCGTCTGAGCTTCTCCACTCTCTGCTGCAGCTCAACATCAGAAAGCTGCTCCTGGTAATTAATGACGCTTCAGCATCTCAGCTCCTGATTGGCTGCTGAGTGATAAGGAAGTTTAAAGAGTAGGGACTTTCTGCAGACGCTGCGTTCAGGCGTCAAAACAACACACACACACACACACACACACACACACACACACACACAGATCATATGTAACTTCCTCATGTTCCCCTTGCTGTAGAAGCTGTGGTTCAGGAGGTGAAGCCAGCGCTGGACTGTGAGAACATTTGAAAACAACAGAACTTTACTCCATGTGTCTCCTTCATCAGCTTTAATATGTTATAATCTGAAGCCACAGACACGCATGATGGTGTGTAATGACTCTTTGTGGTCAGAGGTGACGATGAGCTTTAAATATCTTCTCCAAAGTTTAAGCAGGTATTTAAAGAAACATGAAGTCAGTGATTTTATTCTAATTTTAAAATAAAGTAGACAATTCCTGCAGAAATTGTGAGGGTGGTTTCCCTCTATGCACATCGCACTGTGTGCTGAACAGTTAATGGTGTCAGTGGTATGAAAATATATATATATATATATACTTCCATTTGTACCTGTTGTCTTCCTCACAATATGAAATCAGACGTTGTGTAAAAGTCTTTTCACTCCTTTTCCTGTTATATACTCACTCTAAAGCAAAGATGTCTTCTCACTCAACAATGAATGCATGTGATGATGATGTGCTTTGACACAATCCCTGACATGCTCTTCTGTAAACTGTCAAATAGTTGGTCCAAAGAGCGTTGGTCACAAAAGTTGTTGTCAAGTTTAACATTGCCACAGATGGAGAGTTATTTGGACCACCCGCCGCTCTGAAGCTCACAGTGTCCAAACTGTTCGTCCTTTAGTCCTGTAAACGTGACGGGTGAAAGAAGACAAGTTTCCCTTTGTTTTGAGGGTACATTTATTCATGTGGGGGGAACACTGTGCTCAGTAGAGCAATTTGTTTGAGATTTTTAAAGTACGTCAGAGCACTGTCCCCTCTAGTGATGACGTCATCACTCTAACTCTGAACACCTGCTGCTCACTGATTGGTTGACGTTCAGCTTTGATCTGCCAGAACATTCCATCAATGTATTTGAATGGGCTTACCACTGCTCACAAAACCTCAAATATCTTGAAAACTAAACATGATATCACCGATCCGTTTGGACTGTGAGCGACAGAACAAATAGGCGCACGTTTTGATGCATTTTATTTTTATCTAACATTCAGACTGGGACCACAGTGAGAATTTTAAAACATGAGTAAAAACTGTGAAATTCTGGACATCAGTTAGAGTGAGAGCCCAATGTGTGTGTATGTGGTGCGTGACTGTCAAACAAATGTCTCTCCTGGGAGACTGAAACATTTTATGTTTTTACTTTTTGCTTTATGAGTGAGAGGACACTTAGAGCTTTATTTTGATATATTTTATTTGTATTCAACATTCAGACTGGGACCACAGTGGTGATTTTAAAACATGAGTAAAAACTGTGAAATTCTGGACATCAGTTAAGGTTCTTGTGTGTGTGGAGTAAACGCTGTGGGAGGAGCAGCACGGCTAAATCTGAGGATATAATAATAATAATGATAATAATAATAATAATATTAACAATAGTAGTAGTGTGGTTTGACTTTCAGACAAGCAGCCTGATAAACATGTAAACAGGGTGCTGATGGTCTGTGGGTTTTGTCCTGCAGTACACAGGATACAGTCCTCGTCACAGACTCAGCTTTTCTATCATATAAAGGAAAACACATTTTACTGCAGCATGTTTCAGGGAGTCAAACTGTCTGATGTTAAAGTCAATGACAGTTAAATATTACACAGGTTTTAATCCTGTTTAAACACACAAGGCTCTTTGACTGTCGGCTGAAGGATCATATCTGTTACTGCTGTGTGTGTGTGTGTGTGTGTGTGTGTGTGTTGTTTTAACAGCTGGATTCAAGGGCCAGTGTACAGACTGACAAATTCATTTCTATACAGATATAAATGAAACATGAGTACAATCAGATGATTTAGTGTTATTTTGTGATTGGCTGCTGTCGAGGTGAAGCATCATAGTTTCTAATTCAGATGAATCATTAATATTAATTAATCATAATTATTAATATCTTTTTAATAGCTGCATTTATCACATCACCTGTAACGACTTTCTCCTCCTGGTGACTGATGACTCGTCAGCAGCTCTGTTTCTGATTGGCTGCCAATAAGGAAGTGAAAGTAAAGAGTGGGGACTTTCCACAGATGCTGCCGATGTGTTCAGGTGCTGTAGGAACTGTCAGTGTCCTCATATTACCTGAGTGTGAGCTGTGATCCTCAGAGACAGAGGGGAATGTGTTAAATTCCTGGTTTCAGTCAGACACCTGAAGGCATCATCAGTCAGACACCTGAAGGCATCATCAGTCAGACACCTGAAGGCATCATCAGTCAGACACCTGAAGGCATCATCAGTCAGACACCTGAAGGCATCATCAGTCAGACACCTGAAGGCATCATCAGTCAGACTGCTTTTACTGTTGAAGAGAACAGAAACAAGAAGTCAAAGTGTGTAAATCAGTGTGTGTGTGTGTGTGTGTGTGTGTGTGAGAGGTTTCAAACTTTCAGTCTCTGTTCTTTAATCCTGATCACACATGAATTAATCAATTTTATAAACCAATAATACATTTATAATATGTTTGAAGGCAGCAGAGAAATATAGAAACAAATCAGAGTATTTGATCTCTTTCACTGTGACATCACAGATTCATGTGACACCTACAGTCACCCTTTGATCCGACTGACAGATCTGACTGTGTTTTATTTTTATTATATAAGTTTCTGCTGAAGTATAAAGGAGGTAGAGCTTTATTATATAAGTTTATATAAAGGGGGTGGAGCTTTATTATATAAGTTTATATAAAGGGGGTGGAGCTTGTAAATCATCTTTAATGGTTTCACATTAGAGACTCAGGATCCGAGTCCACAAAGTCCTGCATGAGGTCTCATTTATGAAACAGCGTGCAGCCAAAACCCAGAAATACCCCCCCCCCCAAAAAAGTCTATATATATATATATATATAAACTGCTGGTTTTAATGATCATGTTGACCTGTAAGTAAAGTTTTATGTTTAGTGAAATAAAATGTGTCAGAGACGTTCTTCAGGCTTCAGGTCAGCTCGCCTCTGTAATGTGGTTACACCTGTTTTAGGGTTTGTATTTTATTGTCAGGTGAGTTTTTATAGATCACAGACTCGGCCCGACAGGTCGGTCCTTTTCCTGAAGAAAATAAAATATTAATCTGTGTCCTCTACACACACACACACACACACACACACACACACACACACACACACACACACACACACACACACACACACACACACACACACACACACACACACACACACACACACACACACACACACACACACACACACACACACACACACACACACACACACACACACACACACACACACACACACACACACACACACACACACACACACACACACACACACACACACACACACACACACACACACACACACACACACACACACACACACACACACACACACACACACACACACACACACACACACACACACACACACACACACACACACACACACACACACACACACACACACACACACACACACACACACACACACACACACACACACACACACACACACACACACACACACACACACACACACACACACACACAAGATCATAATAGATCATATAACTGATGAGACAGATGGATTCATGCTCAGGTCCTGATCCTGATGGAGGAGGACGCTGTCAGCTGGTCTGGAAGGATGAACTGACTGCAGGACAGAGACAGACTCAGAGTGGGGAACCTGCTGATCAGGACCCAGACTGAACCTAGAACTAGACTCACTAGATGAGGAAGGAGGGAGGGAGGGTGAAGAAGTGAGACAAACAGTCGAGTAGGACGGTTCAGTATAAACATTAACTCCCTTTTATTTGATCATTTCTGTTATTAAATCAAATAACAACAAAACATCTCAACTAAACATGAAACAAGAAAACATCAAAGTAAAGTTCATCTTCTTCACACTAAATAAAAATAAACTCATTATAAACTCAATCAATCAATAAACTCAGATCGTCTCCACATTTCTCCTCCAACACGTGGTTAAAAGCAGCAAGGCATTGTGGGTCGTTACCTCGTCTCCTTTGGTGAAGGATGGTCCAGTGTTTCCTAAAGGAGGCTGTGAAGGAAGCATTGAGCCTCCTTTCCTTCACCTTTACAGAATTCAAAGGTCTCTCATGGCGGGCGCCACTTCCACACTTGGGGGTGATTTCACTCGGTGAGGAATCAGAGGATGGAGCCTGGGACGGAGACACACAGAGAGCAAGAAGGACAGTTCAAGTCTGACAGAGACAAAGGACACGAGGACGTTAACCGTCTTCACCTCTGCTGCTTTTATATCTCCACCATCTTTCTTTTGATGACCTCTGACCTCTTCAATGTTCCTGTGATTAGCTTGTAGTTCTTTATGGTCTGAAGTGTCTCTGCTCTTTGTCTTTCTGTCTTTCTAGAAATGTCTCTGCTCTTTGTCTTTGTGTCTTTCTAGAAATGTCTCCGCTCTTTGTCTTTCTGTCTTTCTAGAAATGTCTCCGCTCTGTTTCTGTCTTCTTGACTTCCTGTCACTTTGTAAACGTCTGTTTTTAAAGGTATCAATAAAGTTGTGTTGATTCAAACACTCTCTGTCAGTGAAGACTTTCTGTCTGTTTTGACTTCAGCAGCAGCAGCAGCAGGCGTCCTTTACCCGGATACTGATGACATCACAGCCTCCTATTGGCTCATCTGAGTTTCAGAGTTCAGCTGCTGCGAGAGTTTCTGTGAGTCCTCTTCAGACGAGTCCAGGTCCTCAGACGAGTCCAGGTCTCTGGTTGGTTCAGGTCTTAGTTTGGTTCAGGTCTTAGTGTGGTTCAGGTCTTAGTTTGGTTCAGGTCTCTGGTTGGTTCAGGTCTCTGGTTGGTTCAGGTCTTAGTTTGGTTCAGGTCTTAGTTTGGTTCAGGTCTCTGGTTGGATCAGGTCTCTGGTTGGTTCAGGTCTTAGTTTGGTTCAGGTCTTAGTTTGGTTCAGGTCTCTGGTTGGTTCAGGTCTCTGGTTGGTCTCAGTCTCTCAGGATGGTTCTGGTTCTGGTCCTGTCCTGTGTCCTGGCGGTCTCAGCTGACGGTAAGTTTGATCTTTAAACTTCTGATGAAAAGTTTGTTTACTAAACAAACAAACATGTGATGTGTGTTTTCTCTTCAGTTCTTCATGAGGACATTTCTTTCACCGCCTGTTCAGACTCTGAGAGAGAGAAGATGTTCGGTCTGGATGATGAGGAGGTCTGGTTTGCAGATTTTAATAAAGGAGTCGGAGTCTATCCTCTGCCGGACTTTGTGGATCATGTTAGTTATGGTGAAGATGTTTATCCAAACGCTGTCGCTCAGACAGAGAACTGCAAAAACAACCTGGGAATCATCCGTAAAGCCTTGAAAGACGAGAAAGAGGAGAAAGGTAAAAACAAACACGTCTCAAACTTCAGTCTGATTTAAACTCTTTAAATCAACAACTTTAAAACATGAAGACAAACATGTGAAAGTTCAACTTTGATCAAATATTGAAGATTTATTGAGTTTTAGAAAATATTGATTTAACTTTAAACTTTAGAGAGAGAGAGTGTGTGTGTGTGTGTGTGTGTGTGTGTTAGTGAGTGTGTGTGTGTTAGTGTGTGTGTGTGTGTTAGTATGTGTGAGTGTGTGTGTGTTAGTGTTTGTGCATGCTCTCTTGTGGTCACATGACCAGCTGCAGTGATGCCACATTGTTGGAGCTCATCCAGCAGGTTTGTGTTTGTTGTCTAAGAATCTCTCTCTCTCTCTCTCTCTCCAGATGCTCCGCCCATTCCCATTGTCTACCCTAAGGACGAGGTGGAGCTGGGACAGAAGAACTTCCTGGTCTGTTTTGTGGGTCCGTTCTACCCGGCTCCAGTAAAGATCTCCTGGAAGAAGAACGGAGAGAACGTGACGGCAGGAATCACCTACAACGTTCCTCTCCTCAACCAAGACGGGAGCTTCAAGCAGTTCTCCAAACTGGAGTTCACCCCCCAGCTGGGAGACATCTACAGCTGCTCTGTGGACCACGTGGCCCTGGACCAACCCCAGACCAGGATCTATGGTGAGAGGACTTTTATTTTGAAAGGATTTCAGTTTGAGCCTCAGAGAGGACTCTGGATAGAGACAGTAGTCCTGCAGCAGTCTGATTGGTTCTCGTCCTCGTGGACACAAACTGTTCTTTTACATCACGTCTGTTTAGATGTTGTAAACGTCAGACGACCTGATTGGCTCCTTCTTTACCAAAAGTCCACAGAATAAAAACCTCAGTGAAACATCAAGTTCACCAATGAGCTCGACTTTAAATATGGATTCACTACTGGATCACAACAATCTCTACAAACGTGTGTGTGTGTGTGTGTGTGTGTGTGTGTGTGTGTGTGTGTGTGTAGTTGTGTATTGACAGCAGTGTGTACATGTTGTGTAGTTGTGTGTGTGTGTGTGTGTGTAGTTGTGTATTGACAGCAGTGTGTTCATGTTGTGTGTGTGTGTGTGTGTGTAGTTGTGTACTAACAGCAGTGTGTTGTCCTGTCCCCAGATGTGAAGCAGACTGGTCCAGGTGTTGGTCCTGCCGTCTTCTGTGGACTCGGTCTGACTGTCGGTCTGCTCGGCGTGGCTGCTGGAACCTTCTTCCTCATCAAAGGAAACGAATGCAGCTGATTGGCTGGAGCTGATGATGTCATTAAGACATGATCATATGAATGAGATGCTGTCTCCTGATTGGCTGGTGGTGGGAGGTGTTTGAAATAAAGTGTATTAAAGTCTGACCTGTGTGACGTCTCTTCTTTCACGGCCTGCAGGTGTGTTTATCTACATCAGGGTTCAATTAGAAACACCAAAGGTCCAATCTGTCCCGGGTCCGGATCAGTGACGTTCTGTTTCCTGCTCACACAGGAAGTAAAGCAGATTTATCCGTCCACTCCGTCTTAAACCCGCCATGTTCAGATTCCACCTCTCGCTTTGAGTCACGTTTGGAGCGTTTGGTTGATTTTTGCTTTACTAAAGAACCGGTACCGTTCTTAAACCGGGCTGATGATGAGCTGTGTGAGCGTCTGTCAAATATCCAACTTCAAACTGACTTCCTGCAGAGGAAACGAGCACTCGGTGGAAGAAAAACAAAATGGCCTCACAACCACAAAGAGTTGCCATAGTGACATTAAACAACAGCTGATAGGTGATTGGACTGTTACTATGGTAACACATAAACTTGAGGACGATACAGAGAAGATTGGCCCTGCGAGGAAGAGACGCACAATCATGAAGCGTTCTCATTTCTTAAAAGAAATAAAATAAAACAAAAAGAAGGAAACAAACTGTTAAGCATATCTGAAATAAGATGCAAAGCCACGTTCATTTACATACATGCTGTGATGTCACTGAATTTGTGTTTGCCACATGTGCGCATGCGTGATAATAAAACTGGTCTCCGTCAAGAGCTCCGACCAAAGAAGCAGGTGTGCTGTGTTTTCTTCCCTAACTAAATAAGCTAGTGATAGCTTGCCATCTCTGATGACTGTAACCACGCAAGACTGCTGCAAGGATGTCTAATGCTACAGGTTATGGGCCCAGTCATGCAGGTCATAGATGGCACAGACTTTTATTCGACGGCGAAGAGAAAAGTTACGAGTTATGGGAAACGAGATTCCTCGCGCACATGGAGTTACGCGGCCTGAGAAAAGTTATCTCAGAGAGAAGTCCAGAAATAGCCCAAGTGGACGGAGAAGCTCTAGAGGAGGATGAAATAAAGAATGGAGAGGCATATGCAGAGCTGGTGCAATGCCTGGACAACAAAAGTTTGTCGTTAGTGATGAGGGATGCTAAACAAGATGGAAGACGAGCATTGGAGATCCTTCGCGAACACTACGCTGGAAAGGACAAACCACGTGTTGTGAGTCTTTATTGTGAACTTTCCTCGCTGTACAAGGCTAGCAATGAAACAGTCACTGACTATATTATTAGGGCAGAGACTATTTTCACATCGTTAAGAAGAGCGGAAGAGCAAATCAGTGATGGGCTACTGATAGCCATGGTAGTAAAGGGGCTACCCGACTCATACAAGCCGTTCGTTGTGCATATCACACAGACGAATGACGTTGTGACTTTCGGTGAGTTTAAAACTAAACTGAGAAGTTTTGAAAATACTGAAAAATATGGAAGAAGTGAGTCGAATGAGGAAGATAACGTTATGATGACGATTGGGGCAGCGAGACCACGTGGGAGAGGACAAGGAAAGAAAACTGACCTAGCTAATGTTGAATGTTACACGTGCGGTAAAATGGGACACATGGCGCGGGCATGTCCGGACGACACCCAAAAGAGGAGAGAGGATCGTCGGCGGGACACACCACAAAGAGGTCGAGGGCGCGGCCATTACCACGCCAAGCGAGCTGATGAGATGGATAGAGATCCTATATCGTTTTGTTTCAAAATGAATGACGGTCACACAGTGCAAAGAAACAAGAAAGGCCTAATGGTGGACTGTGGCGCCACATCACACATGATCAACGACGCCACAAAGTTCAAAAGGATTGATAAAAGCTTCAGACCGGAGGACCACGTAATTGAGCTCGCAGATGGAACCAAGGTGAATGGGATAGCGAAAATGAGAGGAGATGCAGACGTCTACTTGCTGGACAGTAAGGGACGAAAAGTGAAGGCAACGCTCAAACAAGCACTTTACATCCCATCATTTCCACAGAACATCTTTTCAGTCAAAGCGGCCACAGCCAACGGAGCAGAGGTGCGTTTTAAGGATGGTGAGGACTGGCTGGTGCACAAGGATGGCACCAAGTTTGAGATGGATGTGTTTGGTAAGCTGTATTATCTTAGCACAGTAAATGATGAGAATGTTGATGAAGTGCATGTTTGCCATGATATGCATACTTGGCATAGGATACTTGGTCACTGTAATTTCGATGATGTTGCAAAACTAGAAAATGTAGTAAAAGGGATGTCAATTACTGGGAAAAATGACAAGTCCGATCACAACTGTGAAATTTGCACACAGGGCAAGTTTACACAAAGCCGAAACAGGCAGGCAGACGCCAAGGCTACAACCACACTTGAGCTAGTGCACACAGATTTATGCGGTCCAATAGAACCAGTAGGTAAAGATGGGCATAGGTATGCAATTGCATTCACTGATGATTACAGTGGGATGGTTTTTCCATACTTTATTGTTACGTTCCAAACTGTCTAGGCCGCTCAGAACGCAACACAATTTATAAACTAAATACAAACCGGGAGGGAAAAAGATAAAGCGTCAGGTACGATTATAAACAAATTGATTTATTAGCACAGAACGCTTAACACAAAGCAATCCTCTCAAAAATGAGGGACGACAAGCACACAGCAACGTGGACGGCGAGCAGACGACAAGCACACAGCAACGTGGACGGCGAGCAGACGACAAGCACACAGCAACGTGGACGGCGAGCAGACGACAAGCACACAGCAACGTGGACGGCGAGCAGACGACAAGCACACAGCAACGTGGATGGCGAGCACACAGATGCGAGAGAGACCACAGCAGCACCCCAGCTCCTCCTTTATCTGCAATCACCCTGATTGGGTGATTGCCACCTGCTGCGCGGCACCCCCGATGAACCTGCAAACACACAGACAGACACATACACCCACACCACACTACGGCACGTAACACCCCCTCCCTTAAGAATGAACTCCCACCCCCCATTCAGAGTTCCCTCAACGCCATATGTATAAGGAAAATCCCCGGCACACAGGGAATACTCACCCACGGGATAGGGCATCTGCCACAACATTTTCAGATCCCTTTTTGTGGCGGATCACCAGATTGTAGCCTTGGGCCAGGAGGGCCCAACGCATCAGGCGCTGGTTACTGTTGTACATCTGGTTTAGAAAAACAAGCGGGTTATGGTCGGTGTATACATTTACAGGGCAGGAGCTTGACTCAACGTACACCTCAAAATGTTGTAGGGCCAGGAGCATCGCTAGCGTCTCTTTTTCGATTGTTGAGTAATTCAACTGGTGACGTTTAAACTTCGCAGAGAAGTAGCACACTGGGTGATTCACATCATCACCCCTAGCCTGTAGCAACACCGCACCAGCCCCTGTTGCACTCGCATCCACCTCCAGGCTAAATGGACAAGAGAAGTCTGGAGCCACAAGCACCGGAGCACTACAGAGGATCGATTTTGCCGCACTAAAGGCCTGCTCACACTCGTCACTCCACACAAACGGAACTGCTGGGCTACACAACCTTGTAAGAGGAGACACAACAGCAGAAAGGTTTTTGCAAAAACACCGGTAATAGCCCGCCATGCCGAGGCAACCCACCGGCGCATCAACACACCCTCCGCTATGAAAAAGGGCTGCTTCTCGCTACACTTAGCTTTGTCAACCACCGCAGCCCAGCACTTATCCAATGACCGATCCTTTTCCTGAGCCTCTTTAAGCGCCTCATGTGTCAAAGGTACAAGCGAATTAGACACCACCTCCTTTTCAGGCTCTGTGACCCTGCCACCTACATCAGAACCACTGGAGGGCGACTCTTCAGAGAGAAGTGAACCAATTATGGATTCCGCAAGATCCACTTCCTGTGCCTTCTTGTGAGCCTGAGCTCTAGTTAGCACACTGGCAACAAACACATCAGGGTGATGAACAGCAACATCATTCGAAGACTCAACAGGCACATCCACCATGTGAGGGACAGGATAAACCTTTCCCCCTGCAATGTCGTTTCCCATGATGAAGTCAATTCCACTCACTGGAAACTCGGTACGAACACCCACCTTGTAAAACCCAGTGGCTATATTTGACCTCACATGAATATCATGTAGAGGTGCAGCTACAAACCCCATCTCAATGCCCCTTACCACAGCACTTTCCTCAGAGCGGGTGTTCAATGGTAGTGCTCTGGAGAGGATAAGTGATTGCGAGCACGCTGTATCTCGCAAGATTTTAACTGGGCGTTGGTCCCCTACACTTCCTGACAATGACACAAATCCATCACAAGTAAAAGGCTTAAAA
Organism: Symphodus melops; assembly: GCF_947650265.1. Lineage (NCBI taxonomy): Eukaryota > Metazoa > Chordata > Actinopteri > Labriformes > Labridae > Symphodus > Symphodus melops. Next base: position 742,589 of record NC_136710.1, on the reverse strand, counting down.
CAATCAGGGATTTCAGGATCCAAAGTCACCATGGACACCCTGGGTGAGTTGTTTATTAACCCAACCCCCTTTGGCTGTTTAAAAGCCAATTTCTGTTTCCAGGCGTCGCAGTCAGCAATAAGGTGGCCAGATTTAAGGCAGTAATAGCATGGTCTATCAGGCCTAGAACCTGCAGAGTTCACTCTACGCACCTGGACGTCAGGCCGGGAGTTAACTCTAGTCGGAACGGAGTCTCTTTTCACGAACACTGCTTTATGAGTCAGGGTAAACTCATCAGCGAGTTTTGCTGCCTGCTGCAAAGTGGAAACCTTCTGCTCATTTAAATAAACAGCTGCACGCTCAGGCAGGCAGTTCTTAAACTCCTCCAACAACATTAACTGACGCACTGACTCCAAAGTATCAGCTTTAGTAGCTGCACACCAACGATCAAAGAGAATCTCCTTTTCTCTCGCGAAGTCACTGTATGACTGGTCGGAGTTTTTGCAAAGCGTGCGAAAACGCTGTCTATATGCCTCAGGCACTAACTCATATGCACGAAGAATAGCACCTTTCACCTTCTCATAGTCAAGGCCATCCTCCACGGACAGAGCTGAACACGCTTCCTGAGCTTTCCCAACCAATTTACACTGTAATAAGATCGCCCACACATTCACAGGCCAATTCAACGCACCAGCAATCCTTTCAAATGCTCCAAAATAAGACTCCACCTCCGACTCACGGAACACGGGAACCAGAGAAATATGCCGACTTGCATCAAACGCTGCTGGAACAATGTGTGAACCGGACGAATAAGTAATTTGGGCCTTCTGGAGTTCTAACTGACGCTCCTTAATAACCTCCTTCTCCAACTCCAGTTTCCTGAGCGCCAGCTCCCTTCTGAGTTGGAACTCCCTCTCTTCCCTTCTCTCTTCCTGCTCCATCCGCAGCCGTGCCAATCGCAACTTTAACCGAGAATCTAATTTGGAAGCTGATGATTCTGGAGAAAGGGACTCAAACCGCGGTAATGTGCGAGGCCATTTTTCCTCAAGACCAATCCTCTCTCTCGGAGGCGTCACCTCAACACCAGCGGTCGCCTCCGCCTCATCAACGACGGGAGAACCAGCTCTGGAGAGCGCGAGAGAGCGGTCATCACCATCGGGGGTCACTGCTGCAGACTTCACCTCCACAGCCGAGGTACCCTCTACAGACACCAATATCCCCAAATCGACCAAACCCCTAATCACAGCTGCTCTCAACTCGTCTTTACGAAGAGAACGAGCCACCTCCACACCATAGTGGTTAGCGACTTCAAACAAATCGGCCTTCTTACACTTTTCGAGCTTGCTTAGCTCGGGATTAGCCACAAATTCCTCCAACACAAACGCCATGCCCACCACAATCAAACGCTAACACCGCGCTCAATCTGAATTTATTTTTAAATTATGGCCGCTGACAAAAAAACAACAACGTAAAATGCGACACGAGAACAAACTTTCCCAGCTCCTGCCTACTTTCACTCACCTGTGTATCTTCTGGAGCCGTGCCGGGCTCGAGGCGACTTACAGGCACACATCAACAGCCGAAGCTTTGAAACGCCAGCCCCCTTTGGAGAACACAGCCTCCGCCCAGGATTGACCCCGAAAATAAAAAAGACAAAATAAAAAATGAATGCCCGAAGGAAAAACCGCTTAGGCTCAGCTGGGCATTCCCTATCTAGGCTGAGAGAGCAGTTCCTACGTCACACGATACGTAATCAATCGCGGACCACACGTAAACACTACCATAAAAGGAAATGGGAAATTCCCGGACGAGCCCCCAATTGTTACGTTCCAAACTGTCTAGGCCGCTCAGAACGCAACACAATTTATAAGCTAAATACAAACCGGGAGGGAAAAAGATAAAGCGTCAGGTACGATTATAAACAAATTGATTTATTAGCACAGAACGCTTAACACAAAGCAATCCTCTCAAAAATGAGGGACGACAAGCAACCAAAAGAAAACTCAATGGCAGATCCCAACACCCAGGACCAACGGCACGTAACAGGCAGTAACCACCGCAGCACACCTGCAACGGCGAGTACGCAGCGGGCACACAGCAACGTGGACGGCGAGCAGACGACAAGCACACAGCAACGTGGACGGCGAGCAGACGACAAGCACACAGCAACGTGGATGGCGAGCACACAGATGCGAGAGAGACCACAGCAGCACCCCAGCTCCTCCTTTATCTGCAATCACCCTGATTGGGTGATTGCCACCTGCTGCGCGGCACCCCCGATGAACCTGCAAACACACAGACAGACACATACACCCACACCACACTACGGCACGTAACATTTATCAAAGCAAAGAATGACACGACAAAAGCTACAGAGAAATTCATAGCAGATGTAGCTCCATTTGGAAAAATAAAATGCATACGGTCAGATAATGGTACAGAGTTTACCGGGCAAGAATTTCAGTCTCTACTTAGGCAGAATGGGATAAGGCACGAAACAAGTGCACCCTACTCGCCTCATCAGAACGGAACAGCTGAAAGAGGTTGGAGAACCTTATTTGAGATGTCGCGCTGTATGCTATTGGAGAGCAACCTCCCAAAGTTTTTATGGACTTACGCTGTACAGACAGCAGCTCAAATACGCAACAGGTGTTACAGTAGGCGGCTAGAGCAGACACCTTACTGTGTCTTCACAGGGAAAACGCCTAACTTATCCCACATGCAGGTATTTGGCTCTGAGTGCTATGTTTACAAGCAGGAAAAGAAGAAGCTAGACTCGAGATGCGAAAAGGGCATATTTGTAGGCTATGACAAATATAGTCCAGCGTACAATGTGTACTATCCTGAGACAGGAAAAGTCCTCAAACATAGGCTGGTGAAATTCATCACTAAGGGTAGTGCAGACAATCAGACTCAGACAGAGAGTGACATAGGGAACGACATAGAATGTCATGATGAAGTTACACCACAAAAGGTATTAAACCAGGACCTGGAAAAGAGAGAACCAGGTGTACAGGATGTAAAAGTAGAGGAGACTAAAGAAACTGGTCTGACTCAAGCAGACAGTGTTCAGAGAGAACATGGGGAAAGAAGATATCCTACAAGGCAGAGGAATGCCCCAGATTATTTAAAAGAATACCAATGTAAAGCTGAGTGTAATGGTGATCTTGAAAATGTAGATTATTTCTACAGGGTGGCTTATGATGTACCTAAGACATTTAAAGATGCTATGGAATCTGACGATTCAAAAAGGTGGGCTGATGCAATGAAAGACGAAATGGACTCTTTGAAAGAGAATGAGACCTTCACTCTGACTCCACTGCCAAGGGGCAAGCAAGCAGTGGGAGGTCGCTGGGTTTATGCTGTGAAAGAGAGCCCAGATGGATCTGAGACTTGTAAAGCCAGATATGTGGCAAAGGGATACGGTCAAGTGGAGGGCATTGATTACAAAGAGACATTTTCACCCACAGCCAACATGACCTCTGTTCGAGCATTGATGCAGGTAGCAGTGCAGGAGGACCTTATCCTACACCAAATGGACGTGAAGACTGCTTACCTACACGCTCCAATGGACTGCGAAGTTTACATGGAGCAACCGGAGGGTTTTACGGTCAAGTCAAAAACAGGTGAACCACTAGTGTGTAAACTGAACAAGTCACTGTATGGTTTAAAACAGTCCGGGCGTAACTGGAACATGTTACTACACGAGCACCTTACAGATAACGGGTTTACACAAAATGATGCTGACCACTGTGTCTACAGAAAGGAGTCTAATGACGAAAAAGTAATACTGTTAGTGTGGGTGGATGACCTAATCATAGCGGCGAGTAACAACAGGTTACTTGATGAGGTAAAAGATATGTTGAAAAGAAAGTTCAAGATGAAGGTTATGGGTCTACTTAAACACTTCCTGGGTATTGATTTTAAACAGAATGAGGGAGAGGTCAAAATGACTCAAAAGAGACGCATCGAGAAGATGTTAGAAAAGTTTGGCATGTCTGAATGCAAACCACGGTTCACACCATGTGAGCAGAAATTAAGCTTTGACAATGAAGGTGAGATCATTGATCCAACAGGCTATAGAGAGATTGTCGGAAGCTTAATATACATTATGACATGTACAAGACCTGATATCAGCTGGGTTGTTGGTAAGCTATCACAACATCTAGCAGAACCCAAACAGCAGCATTGGACTGCAGCAAAGCACCTACTGAGGTACTTGAAAGGCACTGTAGAGCAGGAGCTATGTTTCCAGAGGTGTGAGGCAGGCTTAAAGCTAGAGGGGTATAGCGATGCCGATTGGGCAGCTGACAAAAATGACAGGAGGAGCACAACTGGATATTGTTTCAGCTTATCTGAAAACGGTCCAGTTATATCTTGGAAAAGCAGGAAACAGCCAACGGTGGCTCTATCCACATGCGAAGCCGAGTACATGGCACTAGCAGCCACTACTCAGGAGAGTATGTATCTGGTACAACTGCTTAAAGGAATGGATGGTAGTAACCAACATGTACCTGTTAAGATATATGAGGACAACCAGGGGGCAATTGCTTTGTCCAAAAACCCAGTGTGCAGGCAAAGGAGCAAACACGTTGATATAAAATATCACTTTGTACGGTCTGCCCACACAGAAGGGAACATTTCTATTGAATATTGTCCTACTGCAGATATGGTAGCTGATGTCTTCACCAAACCAGTGACAAGGGCAACATTTGAGAGGTTCAAGCAATATTTATTCAGGGAATAAATATGTGGCAGGTGTAAATATTTCCTCATTTGTGGGGAAAATGTGAAATACCAGATGAGGTATATATATTTTTGTTTCCTGA
>NC_136710.1:710281-725281 GCF_947650265.1 Symphodus melops | reverse complement strand
CTGGAGGTGTTGCTGCCGACCCGGACTGCCTGTGGTCTCCCTGTCAGGAAGTCCAGCAGCCAGTTGCACATGGAGGTGCTTAGGCCCAGGTTGTCCAGTTTGTGGATGAGCTGCTGCGGGATGATAGTGTTGAATGCTGAGCTGAAGTCGATGAACAGCATTCTGACGTGGGCGTCCTTGGTCTCCAGGTGGGTGAGGGCTGAGTGGAGGGCAGTGGAGATGGCGTCGTCAGTCGATCGGTTAGGCCGATATGCAAACTGGTAGGGGTCCAGGGTGGAGGGGAGGGCAGACTTGATGTGCTGCATGACCAGCCGCTCGAAGCACTTCATGAGGATGGGGGTTAGTGCGACCGGGCGGTAGTCATTGTAGCAGGATGGAGACGACTTCTTGGGGACCGGGATGATGGTGGTGGCTTTGAAGCATGTGGGGACAACAGCTTGGCTCAGTGACGTGTTGAAGATGTCGGTGAGGACATCTGTGAGCTCCTCAGCACAGTCTCTCAGGACACGACCTGGGATGTTGTCAGGACCTGGCGCTTTCCGTGCATTTGTTCTCTTGAGGGATCGCTTCACGCTATCCCGGGAAAGCGTCAGTACCTGGTCGCCAGGAGAAGGTGGCGTCTTCTGTGCTGGGGTGCTGTTGTCTGCCTCAAAACGAGCAAAGAAGTTGTTGAGGTTGTTTAGCAGAGAGGTGGAGCTGTCACAGGTCTGCGGAGGGGGCTTGTAGTCCGTGATGGTCTGGACCCCCCGCCACAGGTTCCTGGTGTCTCTGCTGTCGGTGAACCGGTCTGCGATCCTCCTGGAGTATTGCCTCCTGGCCAATCTGATGTGTGTGTGTGTGTGTATGTGACAGACTGCATTGTGTGTTCAGTGTGTGTGTACAGTGTGTGTGTGTGTGTGTGTGTGTGTGTGTGTGTGTGTGTGTGTGTGTGTGTGTGTGTGTGTGTGTGTGTGTGTGTGTCACAGACTGCAGTGAGTGTGTGTACAGTGTGTGTGTGTGTGTGTGTGTTCAGCAGCAGACTTCTCTGAGACTTGTCTGCCTGGTAACAGCTGATGATGAGGTCATGTGATCTCTGCTTTATAAAGTAGCTCACACACAGTGTGTGTGTGTCAGTGTTTGAAGAGACTTCACAGGAACATGGCAGCAACTTTACTCCTCTTCCTCTTCATGCACCTCTGTGCTACAGGTAACACACACACACACACACACCTGATCTATACACACACACACACACACACCTGATCTATACACACACACACACACACATTACTGATCTATACAAACACACACACACACACACATTACTGATAAATACACACACACACACATTACTGATAAATACACACACACATTACTGATCTATACACACACACACACACACATTACTGATCTATACACACACACACACACACACACTACTGATCAACACACACACACACACACACACACACTGATCAGTTTTATTCATTCATATTTTCTCTGCTTGTTTTTCATTGTCAGATGGATCGATGGAAGTTGAGGTAGCCCGTTGTGTTTTTAACTCGACTGATCTTAAAGACATCGAGTTCATCTACTCTATGTACTACAACAAACTGGAGTTCGTCAGGTTCAGCAGCAGTGTGGGGAAGTTTGTTGGATACACTGAGTTTGGAGTGAAGCAGGCTGAGGCCTTGAACAACGACCCTTCAGTGCTGAACAACATGAGAGCTCAGAAGGAGACATACTGCCAACACAACATTGGAATTGACTACAGTACTGCTCTGACTAAATCAGGTGAGTCAACACTTTCAAGTGTGTGTGTGTGTGTGTGTGTGTGTGTGTGTGTGTGTGTGTGTGTGTGTCCTCACATCGTCCTCACAGTCTTATTGAATGCAGACACTAATGATCTGATGATCACACTTGAATCACACACACACACACACACACACACACACACACACACACACACACACACACACACACACACTTGAAAGTGTTGATGCTCACACACAGCTCTGTGTCCCCGCCTGCTGGTCAAACACTGTTACTGCAGCCTCCAGCATCCAGCTGGACTCAGCAGTGACAGCATGCTGCTCGGCTCCGGCTCACGTGTGCATCAGCTGGGACTATGAGCAGACACTGGGTCGGTTCAGCCCGGTCTGAATGTGGGTCAGAACACACTCTGTGCTCGCCTCGCTACACACTGCTCAGAGTGTGTGTGTGTGTGTGTGTGTGCTGCAGCCAAGCCGTACGCCAGGCTGCACTCTGAGACGCCCCCTACTGGTGGACACCCCGCCATGTTGGTGTGCAGCGTCTACGACTTCTACCCCAAGATGATCAAAGTGAGCTGGCACAGGAACGGACAGGAAGTCACCTCTGATGTCACTTCCACTGACGAGCTGGCTGACGGAGACTGGTACTACCAGATCCACTCTCACCTGGAGTACACGCCCAGGTGGGTCCAGGTTTAGGTCCAGCTTTAGGTCCAGGTCCAGGTGTTGAGGGTGACTGACCCTCTGTCTCTGTGGTTTTTCTTGGAGCAGGTCTGGAGAGACCATCTCCTGTGTGGTGCATCACGCCAGCCTGGAGGAACCTCTGGTGACAGTCTGGGGTAAAAACCTGTCTCACCTACCTGTCTGTCTCACCTGTCTGTCTGTCTCACCTGTCTGTCTGTCTGTCTGTCTCACCTGTCTCTCTGTCTGTCTGTATGTCTCACCTGTCTGTCTGTCTGACCTGTCTGTCTGTCTGTCTCACCTGTCCATCTGTCTCTCTGTCTGTCTCACCTGTCTGTCTGTCTCACCTACCTGTCTGTCTCACCTGTCTGTCCGTCTGTCTGTCTCACCTGTCTGTCTGTCTGTCTGTCTGTCTCAGATCCGTCCATGCCAGAGTCTGAGAGGAACAAGATCGCCATCGGAGCGTCTGGACTGATCCTGGGTCTGATCCTGTCTCTGGCTGGATTCATCTACTACAAGAGCAAGACCCGAGGTAGACCACCTCAGACCAGTCCAATCTATTTTAGACCAGTCTAAACCAGTCTAAACCAGTTCCTTCTGTGGATCTTATTCAGACCGGTTCAGACGGTGTCCCTGTATCAGTCGTTGAGCTCGTTCTTTCTTCTCGTTCATGCAGGAAGGATTCTGGTGCCCAGTCAATGATCCTGGTCCTGATCCTGGTCCTGGTCCAGCATCAGATGGAGGAACAAGCAGCTTCCTGTGCTTCCCACCTGCTGTACTGACTAAACAGGCCTGTCAGATGCTGGGCTGCTGTGAATCCTGGTCCTGGTCCTGAATGTGGACTGTGCTTCCTTCTCGTGTGCCGCTTTACTTGATCAATCGATATGTAACCGGATCAATCACTGTGCTGGTCTATCAGATATAATCAGGGACTGGAGGGCTTCAGGCTCACCTGGGATTCTTACATTTACATTTTTGTTCTGCACAGAAACTTTTCAACAAACCTCCCGACAGCTCCAGTTCAGAATCAGGAAGTATTCCAGTAATAACCGCTTAGATGGTTTATCTTCCGGAAGCTTCAGCCGACCAATCAGATCTGTCGATTTTCTCCAACTCTTCACTCGATGTATCCGGATTGGAAGAGAATAAAATGGTTTTCCCAACACGTCAGTGCAGCGATGTTTATTTATGATCTTTGGTTTACACTCGTGTGTGTGTGTGTGTGTGTGTGTGTGTGTGTGTGTGTGTGTGTGTGTGAACAGTTCAGACTCACACACGTCTTTCATCTTAAACATATGTTACTGTTGCTGCTGCTTCTCCCGTCGTCACTGACAGCTGTGTGAGACGTGTGTGTGTGTGTGAGACGTGTGTGAGACGTGTGTGTGTGTGTGTGTGAGACGTGTGTGTGAGACGTGTGTGTGTGTGTGAGACGTGTGTGAGTGAGACGTGTGTGTTTACTCTCTGTTAATACAGTTAAGCAGCTCAAACAGACACTGACCTCTGACCCCTGTTATGAACCAATCACAGTGAGCTCGTCGATGATGTCAGTGTGTGATCAGGCTGTGAAGGTTCATGAATCTGCGACTCCATGAGAGGGACGAAAAACACGTTTATTTATTCATTTCAACAAAACACGAGCATCACGTCGAGCGGACGTCCTCATTGGTTGTTTTGATGAACAGGTGAGTCACTCTGTTTGGTTCTCAGCGTCCTCAGAGGTGTCACATGAGTCACATGACTCCTCTGCTTGCTCCCTTGGTCATCGACACGTCGAGCTTCTGTTGTCTCAGAGTTCTTCTCTGAGTCACGTTGTGATTCTACATCGATGACATTTTCTGTCTTTTTTTCGATGTGTCACGATGCAGAAATCCTCCAGTGGTTTGTTTACTTGTTTACTTCTGTCGCTCGGCCTTCAGGTGTGTTGTTTCCTTTTTGGCCACACGAGGGCGCCAGTGTTCTAGTCTGTCACGGCTCAGTCCTGGTTTAGTTTCCGTCTCCTCTGCAGGTCTTCATGGACACCATCAGGACTCGTCTCAGACAGGTGAACAACATTCAGACAAGCCCCTCCCCCTTTGTTGCCGTGGTTACAGCTCTCTCTCTCTCTCTCTCTCTCCAGTCGACCTCTGTGTCACTCCAGCGCTCGGTGGGCGTGGCCGAGGACGAGGAGGCGGCAGGAGCTCCGAGGGTGGAGCTGAGGTTTTGTGAAAAAGAGTCGACGTCAGTTTGTCCTGATGATGACGGACGAGAGAATGAGAGACAAAAAAAATAAAAAGGTTTTAAATTGGAAACAAAAACAAGACTTAAAGAGATATAAACCATGTGACTGTTGTTATCATCAGTCTTTATGTTCACAGTTCCTCCTCTTCTCTCTCACTGTCGGCTAATCGTTCACGCTGCCGGACTTGTTGTTTGAGACTCTGACACAAACAACACACAGAAGCAGAATCAACTGAAGAGTCCAAAACTTGAATCTGTCATGTTGTCTGAGCTGCACCACATGTTAGAAGCTTTTCTATGTTACAGTTTATCAACAGCTAGGCAGCTAATGAACGCTAGCTAAAGTAAGCTAAGTGTAACCCAGATGTTTTTGCTCCTGATCGTCTTTGCGCTCTGTCCGAACAGACATACTGCGAGATTTCGAAGCGGTTAAATCCCGTTCAAAATGGCCGTGCCCACACTGACAGCATGAGTGTGGACCTGACTGGCGTTCGTGCTGCTGCAGGTAGGCGATGGTCTGATGATATTTATTCTGATAAAGATCAAACTGTTCACTGTCACGCCTATCAAGCTCCTCAGATGCCTCTACTGCTGTGTGTGACCTCCACTGTGACGGGTTCTTTGTTGTTTGAGCGGAACTGGTGAGATCTATGAGCTAACATGCTAAAAATGCTGTGTGTAATGTGAACCAGTCTGTCGGTGCTGGCGCTGGGTGTACTGGTTTGCATTTTAACCCTCGCACTGTCCTCCGGGTCATTTTGACCCAGGTGGATATGTTGTGGAATTTATTTTATTTATTTAATTATTTGCCAGCCTCCCCCGGCCCACATCAATCAATCAATCAATATAACAATAATAATAATAAAAATGATAAAAATGACAATAATAATAATAATAATTTAATAACAATTCAATAGTTATTCAATAATTACATCAGAGCGGAGTCGATTCCTCCGCCCGGGGCTTTCTCGTGTCATCACAGACCACAGTCTCTCAGTCCACACGCAAACAACAACAACAGTGACGAGAACAACAACACCAACAACAACAACGACCTTACGACAGAGCCTCCTTCTCCTCAATGATGAGGAGGAGGACGAGGACGAGCGCACGTGGGGCAGTACGCGACGGCGCAGCCCCCGCAGACGTATCTTTCGCACCCGCAGCACACGGTGCGCGTTTTGCGGTCTTTCGCCGACGGGCAAGTCTGACACCTCTTCCTCTTCATCTTGGTCTTCTCCTCCTCCTCCTCCTCGTAGTCCTCCACCGCAGCGCGGTCCCCGTCGCCCTCTCCGTCTTCGCGGTCATAGAACCGCAGCAGCGAGGAGAGGGCACGGAAGCGCTTCAGGGACATGGCGGCACGGAAAGCGTACCTGCCGCCCTCGGCGCCCCACAGGCTGACGGCGACCTCGTCCCGGGACCTGTACACGCCCGCCAGGATCAGCATGCCCACGTAGGCGCGCAGCTCGTCGTCGCTCACTTGCGGGGGGGCCTCCTCCTCCTCGTCCTCGCCGCCGTGGTCCTCCGGTACGCCTCCAAGTTCGTCATCCGCAGGACCAAGTCTCGTATCTCCCGCGTGAAAAACAGGAGGAAGGTCGAGATGATGTCCGCGGCCCCCGACGCCGCCAGCCGAGTGAGACCCCCGCGGGCTTCCTTACGGAGCAGCGGGTGCGGCAGCGGAGGGGGGACCGACGACCACAGGATCGTCCCGTCTTTGGACGGGAACGTGCGTCCGACCGGGGGCGCCTCCGCTTCTTCTTCTTCTTTTATTACTTCTCGGTGTCGGGGCGCCCCGCGACATCCCAACTGCCACCGTTCCAATAGAGACGAGGATCCTCTCCTTCTTCTTCGCCGTTTATGACGGCGATGCCTATCTGAACTTCGCCGCTGTGATGGTGACGAGTGTCCGACACACGCGAAAAAAAAGTCCCACAAATTTCAGAGTCACAACATTTTTTTTATTACTTCTCGGTGTCGGGGCGTCCCGCAACATCCCAGTCTATATATCTCTGTATATCGGCGGGAAGAGCCGGGAAAGAAAGACACAGAAACAAAGCAAAAAAAAACGCACGTTTTTTTTTAACCCGCCTTCACGCTAAGGACACCGCGAGGGTTAAATAGAACCACCGTTAACATATGAACATTTAATGTCATTTATACAAAATGTATAAAGTCTTGAACATCGTCTTGAACCTCTTGAATTTCCCTCGGGATCAATAAAGTATCTATCTATCTATCTATCTATCTATCTAACAAGTCACAGACGTGTTTTTAAAGAGTACTCATTTGATTTGTTTTGTGCAGTATACTGTATCTTGTTGAAATAACATTGAATAATATTTTGTATGTAATGCATGGTCCTGCTTTGCCCAGGCCAGGTCCGGGGAAATCAGATGGCGAGCTTACAGATGAGAACCCAAAAAGAATCGATGCGAATCTCCGCCGGTGCTGAAGGAACCGGCATTGTGTGAACTGTGTTTTCCACATCTGCACTGTACAAAATACATTTCACTAAGCACTGCAAGATTGTGTCTGTATTTCATTGAGCACCCCATTTTTCCTCCGAGTCAGCCAAGAACCTTCTACATACGAGCTTTACCTTTTTTACTTTACATTTACATGACTAAATTACAGCATTATACGCTAGTTAGGGGGGGGGGGGGGTCACATGTCCAACAGGTCGGTACTTTTCCTGAAGAAAATAAAATATGAATCTGTGTCCTCTTTGTCTGAAAACACACACACACACACACACACACACACACACACACACACACACACACACACACACACACACACACACACACACACACACACACACACACTGCACATAGAATAGATCATAATAGATCATATAACTGATGAGACAGATGGATTCATGCTCAGGTCCTGATCCTGATGGAGGAGGACGCTGTCAGCTGGTCTGGAAGGATGAACTGACTGCAGGACAGAGACAGACTCAGAGTGGGGAACCTGCTGATCAGGACCCAGACTGAACCTAGAATTAGACTCACTAGATGAGGAAGGAGGGAGGGAGGGTGAAGAAGTGAGGCAAACAGTCGAGTAGGATGGTTCAGTATAAACATTATGTAGCTCCCCCAGATAACGACACCAGTCACGAGGTCTTGATTAAAGGACAAGGTTTATTCGGCCAAGAGGACCAACCCGTGAGAACTGGGTTAAAGGAAAGAAAACATAAAGTTCACATACATACATACAAGTAGCTCGCACATACTCACATGGCTAATTTGCAATAAAAACGTTAGCGTACCTCGTAGGCTGCTTGTTATCTAGAAGGCTAATCCTGAATTAAATGAATCTCCTTTAAATTCTGTTCAATATCTTGGTTTGTCTTGTCTAAAATACTCCTGAGGCACGTTCTTTTCTGAGGTGCGTCAGCATAACAGGTACGTGCGGAACGAGCCAAACAAATAATTAGTTCCGCCTCAGCGACAGCAGAAACAATGAAACATTAAAGGTTGGCCAAACAAAACTAGCCATGAGCGGCAGCTACAGTGATGATGATTAGTTCCATGTTTGACTGTTGATGTTTTTCAGTGAAATATTCACTGAGGTTCTGTTAGAACAAAATGGTGTATAAGTTATCATGAAGTGTTATTGTGTAAGGCTGTTGTAAACAAAGTGTCTCTCAGTGCTGAAAAAGTACATTCTGTTCACTCAGGTTGTTTGGGAGAAATAATCGCTCACACACAAGTGTGCGCGAGTGTGCGTCATCAACGGTGGCGCCGGCATCCGATACGAAAATGCTGAAGATACCCAAGGACACGGCAACAGCTTACTCTCATATATGTTTTTATAACTAACATCATGTGCAGATATGAGTGATGCCTGCTTTTTCCCCTCCCTTATTGCTCACTCTTATCTTATGTAAATTAGGACATCTTCCTTCAATAAAAAGAAAGGATGAGCAGCGGAACGGCAGAGTAGTTTGGAGATTGTAAACTCTTGCTGTCTCTGACTGCTCTCCTTGCAAGTATATTTTAACCTGAATTCTGATGTCTGTCTGTTTGTTCTCAGAATCTATTTTACAGATGCAGCGCAAACTAGACTAACTTAAGGGAAAGCTGCGGAGTGTCAGTTTTGGACCTGACATTTTTGGGGGCTCGTCCGGGATGCCAAGACACCTCCGGGGCTCCGAAGGACGAACTGACCTGACAGGTTCATAGTTTGATTGAAAATAGAAACACTCAAATGAAGCTTCAGTTGCAGTTTGAAGTCTATGTAGAGACTTTAAAGTACTCAGACTGACCAGCAGGGGGCGTCTGAGCTTCTCCACTCTCTGCTGCAGCTCAACATCAGAAAGCTGCTCCTGGTAATTAGTGACGCTTCAGCATCTCAGCTCCTGATTGGCTGCTGAGTGATAAGGAAGTTTAAAGAGTGGGGACTTTCTGCAGACGCTGCGTTCAGGCGTCAAAACAACAAACTGCTGAACAGAGACGCTGCAGCTCACCGCTGAGACACACACACACACACACACACACACACAGCTGGATTCAAGGGCCAGTGTACAGACTGATGATTTAGTGTTATTTTGTTATTGGCTGCTGTCGAGGTGATGCCCCATAGTTTCTAATTCAGATGAATCATTCATGTTAATTAATCATAATTATTAATATCTTTTTAATAGCCACATTTATCACATCACCTGTAACGACTTTCTCCTCCTGGTGACTGATGACTCGTCAGCAGCTCTGTTTCTGATTGGCTGCCAATAAGGAAGTGAAAGTAAAGAGTGGGGACTTTCCACAGATACTGCTGATGTGTTCAGGTGCTGTAGGAACTGTCAGTGTCCTCATATTACCTGAGTGTGAGCTGTGATCCTCAGAGACAGAGGGGAATGTGTTAAATTCCTGGTTTCAGTCAGACACCTGAAGGCATCATCAGTCAGACACCTGAAGGCATCATCAGTCAGACTGCTTTTACTGTTGAAGAGAACAGAAACAAGAAGTCAAAGTGTGTAAATCAGTGTGTGTGTGTGTGTGTGTGTGTGTGTGTGTGTGTGTGTGTGTGTGTGTGTGTGTGTGAGGTTTCAAACTTTCAGTCTCTGTTCTTTAATCCTGATCACACATGAATTAATCAATATTATAAACCAATAATACTTTTACAATATGTTTGAAGGCAGCAGAGAAATATAGAAACAAATCAGAGTATTTGATCTCTTTCACTGTGACATCACAGATTAATGTGACACCTACAGTCACCCTTTGATCCGACTGACAGATCTGACTGTATTTTCATTATATAAGTTTCTGCTGAAGTATAAAGGAGGTGGAGCTGTCATGGTTTGGTTTGTTTCATCTTGTTGTAGTTTTCATTCTTTCCCTCATGTTCTGTATGTGTGATTCCTCGTGTGGTTTACTTTAGTCTTTAGTGTTTCCCTCTGTCCTCTGGTCGGGTCATTCTGTCATGATGACGTAGGAAACAGGAGGGACGACCCAATTGCAGGAAAACCAAAACTTATTAAATAACAGATAAAACAAAAACTTACTCAAATAATAAATCCAGACTTCCAAAAAACCAAGTAGAGAAAAACTACGGACTATAACAACACTGAACCGACCAGAGACTGAGGGGAAACACAGAGACTAAATAGACAGGAGTAATCAGACACAGGTGAGACTAATAAGACAGGTGAGGACAATCAGGGTCATCAAGACAGGAGGGAAACACAGAGAACACTGAGGACAAGTACAGAGTCAAACCTGACAGTGAAAACACAACCTAAAGCAGATAATACAAAATAAAACAGGAAACACTAAAGACTAAACGCCAAACTAAGAACCTTAAAACACAAGTAACACAGGAAACAACAACACAAGGACAGAGGGAAACACTGAAGACTGGATTAAACCACACGAGGAATCACACACACAGAACACGAGGGAGAGAATGAAAACTACAACAAGATGAAATACACAAACAAACCATGACGAGGAACCATGAGGAGCTTCATCTTTAAAGGTTTCACATTAGAGACTCAGGATCCGAGTCCACAAAGTCCTGCATGGGGTCTCAGCGTGCAGCCAAAACCCAGAAATACCCCCCCCCCCAAAAAGTATATATATATATATATATATATATATATATATATATATATATATATATATATATATATATAAACTGCTGGTTTTAATGATCATGACGGTGTTGACCTGTAAGTGAAGTTTTATATTTAGTGAAATAAAATGTGTCAGAGACGTTGTGCAGGCTTCAGATCAGCTCGCCTCTGTAATGTGGTTACACCTGTTTTAGGGTTTGTATTTTATTGTCAGGTGAGTTTTTATAGATCACAGACTCGGCCCGCATTGTGCCAAGGCAACGGTTATAAATGAGACTCCATTATTCACACACAACCTGCCGTCCAATCAGATGGGCGAGTGAGTGAGGGATCTCTCCCAGAAGCTAAAGTAGCTCAGCTGTGGTGACTTCTTTACAAACCAACATGAACACATCAGGACACCTGAGCACGAACTAAAGAAGCTCTGCAACCATACGAGACCATCGTGTCTCATGTCAAAATGTGTTTTTACACTAAATATAAATGTAGCTGTGATGCTAACTGTAGCTAGCTAAACATGGAGGTCAATAAAGTCATGTGGATTTAACATGAAGGAACATGAATGTGAGGTTTGAATGTTTCTGCCTTAATAAATCAGTTACTGAGTGTCAGACAGCGTTCATTGATTCTAGCTGAATGATCGGACTGGAGTGTGGCCTCCATTATTATTGATCTGACAGAAAACAGTCTGATCATGAAGTCGACGACAGAGAGCTTCAAGTCTAATTCTTACAGACACTCACAGTTCTGTTCATCAGAAGCTTCGACTGAGCAGAGATGGTCACTGTCCAGGTGATTTATCCCATCATGCATTGTGTTTTTTTACATCTCTCAGACGGAGAAGAGGAGTGAGCAGCGTGAACACAGGAACACGATCAAGTTCATGTTTTTAACTGAGATAAAGAGTCGACAGTTTGTCCTGATGAAGACGGACGAGAGAATGAGAGACAAAAAAAATCAAACAACACTTTTTATAATTGGAAACAAAAACAAGAATTGAGATATAAACCATGTGACTGTTGTCATCATCAGTCTTTATGTTTACAGTTCCCTCCTCTTCTCTCTCACTGTCGGCTAATCGTTCACGCTGTCGGACTTGTTGTTTGAGACTCTGACACAAACAACACACAGAAGCAGAATCAACTGAAGAGTCCAAAACTTGAATCTGTCATGTTGTCTGAGCTGCACCACATGTTAGAAGCTTTTCTATGTTACAGTTTATCAACAGCTAGGCAGCTAATGAACGCTAGCTAAAGTAAGCTAAGCTAGCTAGGGAGGAAGGGGGGGGGGGGGGGGTCACATGTCCAACAGGTCGGTACTTTTCCTGAAGAAAATAAAATATGAATCTGTGTCCTCTTTGTCTGAACACACACACACACACACACACACACACACACACACACACACACACACACACGATCATAATAGATCATATAACTGATGAGACAGATGGATTCATGCTCAGGTCCTGATCCTGATGGAGGAGGACGCTGTCAGCTGGTCTGGAAGGATGAACTGACTGCAGGACAGAGACAGACTCAGAGTGGGGAACCTGCTGATCAGGACCCAGACTGAACCTAGAATTAGACTCACTAGATGAGTAAGGAGGGAGGGAGGGTGAAGAAGTGAGGCAAACAGTCGAGTAGGATGGTTCAGTATAAACATTAACTCCCTTTTATTTGATCATTTCTGTTATTAAATCAAATAATAACGTCGTTAAAAGCAGCAAGGCATTGTGGGTCGTTACCTCGTCTCCTTTGGTGAAGGATGGTCCAGTGTTTCCTAAAGGAGGCTCTGAAGGAAGCATTGAGCCTCCTTTCCTTCACCTTTACAGAATTCAAAGGTCTCTCATGGCGGGCGCCACTTCCACACTTGGGGGTGATTTCACTCGGTGAGGAATCAGAGGATGGAGCCTGGGACGGAGACACACAAAGAGCAAGAAGGACAGTTCAAGTCTGACAGAGACAAAGGACACGAGGACGTTAACCGTCTTCACCTCTGCTGCTTTTATATTTCCACCATCTTTCTTTTGATGACCTCTGACCTCTTCAATGTTCCTGTGGTTAGCTTGTAGTTCTTTATGGTCTGAAGTGTCTCTGCTCTTTGTCTTTGTGTCTTTCTAGAAATGTCTCTGCTCTTTGTCTTTCTGTCTTTCTAGAAATGTCTCTGCTCTTTGTCTTTCTGTCTTTCTAGAAATGTCTCCGCTCTTTGTCTTTCTGTCTTTCTAGAAATGTCTCCGCTCTTTGTCTTTCTGTCTTTCTAGAAATGTCTCCGCTCTTTGTCTTTCTGTCTTTCTAGAAATGTCTCCGCTCTGTTTCTGTCTTCTTGACTTCCTGTCACTTTGTAAACGTCTGTTTTTAAAGGTATCAATAAAGTTGTGTTGATTCAAACACTCTCTGTCAGTGAAGACTTTCTGTCTGTTTTGACTTCAGCAGCAGCAGCAGCAGGCGTCCTTTACCCGGATACTGATGACATCACAGCCTCCTATTGGCTCATCTGAGTTTCAGAGTTCAGCTGCTGCAAGAGTTTCTGTGAGTCCTCTTCAGACGAGTCCAGGTCCTCAGACGAGTCCAGGTCCTCAGCTGATCTCAGGTCTATGAGTGGTTCAGGTCTTAGTTTGGTTCAGGTCTCTGGTTGGTTTGGGTCATAGTTTGGTCCAGGTCTCTGGTTGGTTCAGGTCTTAGTTTGGATCAGGTCTTAGTTTGGTTCAGGTCTCTTGTTGGTTCAGGTCTTAGTTTGGTTCAGGTCTCTGGTTGGATCAGGTCTCTGGTTGGTTCAGGTCTCTGGTTGGTTCAGGTCTTAGCTTGGTTCAGGTCTTAGTTTGGTTCAGGTCTTAGTTTGGTTCAGGTCTCTTGTTGGTTCAGGTCTTAGTGTGGTTCAGGTCTCTGGTTGGTTCAGGTCTTAGTTTGGATCAGGTCTTAGTTTGGTTCAGGTCTCTGGTTGGTTCAGGTCTCTGGTTGGTTCAGGTCTCTGGTTGGTTCAGGTCTCTGGTTGGTCTCGGTCTCTCAGGATGGTTCTGGTTCTGGTCCTGTCCTGTGTCCTGGCGGTCTCAGCTGACGGTAAGTTTGATCTTTAAACTTCTGATGAAAAGTTTGTTTACTAAACAAACAAACAAACAAACAAACAAACAAACAAACAAACATGTGATGTGTGTTTTCTCTTCAGTTCTTCATGAGGACATTGCTCTCAGGATCTGTTCAGACTCTGAGAGAGAGTTCATGTTCGGTCTGGATGATGAGGAGGTCTGGTTTGCAGACTTTAATAAAGGAGTCGGAGTCTATCCTCAGCCGGACTTTGTGGATCAGTTTAGGTTTGATGAAGGATTTTATCAAAACGCTGTCGGTCAGATAGAAGTCTGCAAAAACAACCTGGTAAGCGTTCGTAAAGCCATGAAAGACGAGAAAGAGAAGAAAGGTAAAAACAAACACGTCTCAAACTTCTTTCTGATTTAAACTCTTTAAATCAACAACTTTAAAACATGAAGACAAACATGTGAAAGTTCAACTTTGATCAAATATTGAAGATTTGTTGACTTTTAGAAAATATTGATTTAACTTTAAACTTTAGAGAGAGAGAGAGTGTGTGTTAGTGTGTGTGTGTGTGTGTGTGTGTGTGTGTGTGTGTGTGTGTGTGTGTGTGTGTTAGTGTGTGTGTGTGTGTGTTAGTGTGTGTGTGTGTTAGTGTGTGTGTGTGTGTGTGTGTGTTAGTGTGTGTGTGAGTGTTAGTGTGTGTTAGTGTGTGTGTTAGTGTGTGTGTGAGTGTTAGTGTGTGTGTGTGTTAGTGTGTGTGTTAGTGTGTGTGTGTGTTAGTGTGTGTGTGTGTTAGTGTTAGTGTGTGTGTGAGTGTGTGTTAGTGTGTGTGTGTGTGTGTGTTAGTGTGTGTGTGTTAGTGTTAGTGTTAGTGTGTGTGTGTTAGTGTTAGTGTGTGTGTGAGTGTTAGTGTGTGTGTGTGTTAGTGTGTGTGTGTTAGTGTTAGTGTTAGTGTGTGTGTGTTAGTGTTAGTGTGTGTGTGTGTTCGTGTGTTGCACACTCTCTTGTGGTCACAGCAGGTCACATGACGTGCTGCAGTGATGCCACATTGGGTACATCCCAAGTCCCTTATTTGCAGTCTCCTCGGTCCTCGGCCGAACAGGAAGTAGTTCCAAAGCCGCCATGTTGAGGATCGTCGCAAAGCTCTAATAGCGAACGGAGGAGAGAGGATCGAGGAGCAAGGAGGCTGATCCGAGGAGCGATGACCGAGGAGACATGAGAGCTGACTTCACGGAAGTCTTTT
>NC_136710.1:675810-710081 GCF_947650265.1 Symphodus melops | reverse complement strand
AGGGAGCAGGGAGAAAAAGGCATCGAAGTATGAAGGTAAAAAAAAAAAATACAGAAAAATGAGTTTCGTCAAACACTGACGATGTTACACTGACCTCTGCTGGACAGAGACGGTACTACATCCAGATTATTAAACACAAACATGTTCAGTAACAGCAGAAACAGAAAGAAGCTGAACAGCTGAAGGCGAGATCTGTCTGTTAAGACTAATGAGTATAAACAAAAATAAGAAGATGTCTCCACCATGGTGACACACACTTCCTGTTTTCACCTGAGAGAATTAAGTTTTTCACAAATCCTTAAATCTTGATGAAGAACGAGACTTCCGGATATAGGGATATAGTTTTTTTCCTTACCTTTTATATTGTTTACAGAGAGTAGAATTATGTTAGCTAGTTTGATCCACACTCCAGACCAGTAGGTGGCGGAAATGTACCAATTCATTGTTTGCCAACCGCCATAAAACGTCGAAGAAGAAGACTTCCTGCAGCTGCGAGCGTGACTTCCGTCATAGAGGGGGGGGGGCGGGGTTAGCTTGAAAAAAGCCCGGGAAGTCTCGCTCTCGTTCTGGAACAAAAAAAAAAAAAAGAAAAAAGAAAAAAAAAAGCTCTCGTTCTGGAACATTCCTCATTCTGGAACGTTCCTTCCCGCCGACCCTTCAGCCACTCACAGAGCTCCACGTCAGAGAGAGTCCCCCTGAATCCGTCACGCGCGCTCATTCAACAGCCAGTAAAGACGGAGGAGCGATCAGAGGCAGACCTGTCCGCGAGGTGAGACGTCCATCTTTAACTTTATTCAGCGAAATCAAAAGAATAAGACTCGAAGAACGGAGTGTCGGTTTAACTGTGTTCAGGTTTTAAAGGAGGAAGACCTGTCACAGCGTCTCCGTGTAAACGGGGCCTAAATGTAAACGCTCTCCAGGCAGCATTCCGATAGAAACTCTCCTCTCTAAGGCCTCGTTTACACGCTGTGACAGTAAGAAGAAATAGTAGAGTGTCTGATTGGCCTTTCGTTCACACGGTGTTTGTGTTTCACGGTAGGTCAAAACGCAGGCTTTAGAATTCGACCTCCAGAGTGGAGGGAAACTGATACGGGGGCGTACCTCCCGCCATAAATGTGGACATGCGCAGTAGCCGAGATCAAACATAAACGGCAATGGCGGCGGATTCACTTGTGCTGTGTGCTTCAGCAGCTATTCGCCTTGTATAAACAGAACCTTGATATGATAGAATGAGCATCGAATACCTGCGACAAATAGTTATAGAGGATGGTTCTTATTATCAGTCTACAGAGCCCAGCAAGCCTAAATGTATAATTTAAAGAAGAAAAAACAAGTATAGTTGATTTTCCTGCAGCATTTATTTCAAAATAAAACTATTCACTGCTCATAATCCTTTTCTTAATCATTGCGGTTATTTCAAATATTTTTATATTCGTCCCTTCTGCAACTTTACATCAGCTTACTTTCTGAACTTGCACTTGATAGGAAGGCGCTCCGAGGTTTACATTTTTCCCCCCCGAGTCTTTTGGGTGTCTTCCAAGAAGGTTTGTTAATCTTGGCACGGCTGCTCACTGTAGGGACCCAAAGTCCCCCCCCCTCCCTCGCACTTTTAACCTCTGCCATGATGGACGTTCAAGCAATCGTGTCTTTATTTACAGCTCAGGGTCACACTTCTTAAACGCTGGAACTCCTTCAGGACGGACTTGTACCTCTGGACACTGAGCTGCAACACAGATAAAAAAAATAAAAAAAACTACAATAACAGATGAATGTTTATTGATCGCAATGATCCTTGTTATAAAAAGCATCTAATTCAGGTTTTTAATAACATAAAGAGATCTAAATAATGTCTTTGCACTTCACACGAGTTAAATTGAAGGTTGTGATTTTCACTATTCGATCACTCATTATAGCTTATGCAACAATTCTTTGGTCTTAAAAATGTTTTTCCCTTGTTTTATCTACACCCCCTAGTGGGTGGAGTCCAGATTGCACCTGACAGTTCTTTGTCTCTGTAGGACAGCAGACAAAGAACTGTGAGATCCTAAAGCTGCTTTCAGACTGCTCTGGCTTTATTCAGACATTAACTGTCAGGGTTTTATGAGTGAACACTAATGAGATAGATAGATACTTTATTGATCCCGAGGGAAATTCAGGACAGCGAGAGAGACAACAACAATAGCCTGTAACATTTCTGTAATGTGCGTCAGCTCTGTGTTTATCTGATGAGTCCTTTTGCTTTTTTTCAGCATGATCGTGGCAGAGAAACCTTGACCAGAATGGACAAAGACATACGCTGCTTCAAACTCTCAGGTGGGCTCGCATACGGCTTATCCTGGTTTCTGAAAACAGGATATGAGGTTATTGTGCAAAAAAACCCAACCCACATTAACGTGACTCTTGTTGGACTTTTTAAGAGTCCATTCCCCATCTTCAGTTATCGATCATCAACATGAAGTTATTTACTCTTATATCTGTGAGCAGTGTAAGATGGGACCCCTTTATGCACGTTTCATTCTGCCATTTGATTTGATTGATTACTGTGGTTTGAAGTTAGTCAGCCCACAGGCCCCTACAAATCTTTTTTCTTCCTGGTTAAATTAATAAGTTGCGCTTCTATGGCCTGTTTTCCTTAATAGAGTAAAAACACCAAAACAAAGAAACTGTTCCTCAACAATGAGGTCAAGGACTTTTGTTAAAATCACAAGCTCCAATCATTTAGGTTCACTACACCTGTTTAAGCCACACCGCCAACATTACAAAAGATTCCCAAACAACCGATCCGTAGCGTCCCTCTTTTTCAGTGATTTAGGCAGAAATGGGAAAACGGGGTGCAAAAAAAAAAATACAGGGGGTGCAAATTTTTCCGGTGTCACTCACGGCTGCACGGAGGTTATGTGCTCCCTAACACACTGGTTTAGAAGAAAACTGAATAAGTCTCTAAATGGTGCTTTCTGTTCAATAAGATGCATCGTTACACATTTTAGTTTTCCCAAGTTTCATAATGTTGATTTACTGTACAGCCCCGACACACCCCTTCATTATCTGACTCACTTGGTTCATGTTGTTTAACCCCTTTGTTGGCCCACTGCTTCTATCTGCACTTTCTTTAAAAAACAAACAACAAATAAATAAACTCATATTACATGTATCATCCAGTAATAATAGATCCCTAGACCTTGATAAGTCAATCAACATGGAGCTGACCCGAAAAGGTGGAGCTAAACCCTGCAGTTTGTTGATTGGTTGAAAGAATTGTCACTTCCTGTGTTACGTCGGCAAACAAAACTCTGCCGTGTTTTAACCATTGACTGTAACACAGCTGATTGTTTCCGTGTGTATTTGTCCTCACCGATCACAGCCTTCTCTGAAACAAAGCTGGATTGAGTTCTTGTAATAAAGAGTCACATGACAGTGACAGAGGAGATGAACTGCTGGATGTCTCCAGTGTTGGTTTTGTTTGTGTCGTGTTTTTCTACTTTGTTGAATTCATTAGTTAGCGGTTAGCTGTTAGCTGCTATCATATGACGCTATTGACATAGCGGCTATCGTCATCTGACTGACACGCCATCTACCAAATAGGGCACGGGTGGCTGTAGAAACACAACTGTGATCGGGTTTAAGCGTTTCAGTACCGGTATTCGGCAAACATATTCTTTTTTTTCTTTTCTTTTTTTTTTTTTTTTTAAAGTTTTGTTTTCGGCCTTTTTGCCTTTATTGATAGAGTAGGACAGTGGATAGAGTCGGAAAGGGGGAGAGAGAGTGGGGAGAGACATGCGGGAAATGGGCCACAGGCCGGACGCGAACCCGGGCCGCCCGCGTGCGAGGACTGAGCCTCAATACGTGGGGTCGCACGCACTGCCGCTGCGCCACCGGCGACCCCGGCAAACATATTATTTGCCAGAATTAGAAAGTAGCCTAATCAGATATTTAGCGCACCGTATAGAAACCCGTGTAGTAAGAACGTCTATTAAATGTAGATATTTGCACGGCCGAGGTCAAGCCGTGCAATAATTTCAAGGCCGTGTTTTTTTTTTAAATAGGCCGTGCAAAAAGCAGTTTCGCGGCAGGCTACCTGAATCTATGCTCTTTTTGGGAACCTTCCGTTGGCGTGCCAAGAATGTGGAGCCGACCCGAAAAGGTGGAGCTAAACACTGCAGTCCTCTGATTGGTTGAAAGAATTGTCACTTCCTGTGTTACGTTGGTAAACAAAACTCTGGCGTGTTTTAACCATTGACTGTAACACAGCTGATTGTTTCCGTGTGTATTTCTCCTCGCCGCTCACAGCCTTCTCTGAAACAAAGCTGGATTGAGTTGTTGTAATAAAGAGTCACATGACAGTGACAGAGGAGATGACCTGCTGGATGTCTTTGTTGGTTTTGTTTGTGTCGTGTTTTTCTCCTTTGTTGAATTTATTAGTTAGCGGTTAACTGTTAGTGGTTAGCTGCTATCATGTGATGCCAAATAGGGCACGGGTGGCTGTGCAGACGCAGAAGGGATCCGGCTTAATCGAACCAAACCGGACCAAACTGTACCGATCCGTACTGGACTGCTGTGTGTCCCTCTTTGACCTCCAAACCAAGCCTGGCAGGCAGGTGAAGAAAAGAAACGGACAAACCTTTTGTGTTTAACTATGACCAGGAATTTTGGATGCATTATTGATGTAAGTTTGATTTACTTGAAATAACAAAATAATTTGGATTATTTTGTTTGTTTAGTATTATAATTTATTGAGTTTAATGTTTTAATTCCTTTGTTTTTTAAAACTCAGTTTTTATTAAAGTTTTCTTTCATTT
Source organism: Symphodus melops (assembly GCF_947650265.1). Taxonomy (NCBI): domain Eukaryota; kingdom Metazoa; phylum Chordata; class Actinopteri; order Labriformes; family Labridae; genus Symphodus; species Symphodus melops. Next base: position 705,285 of record NC_136710.1, on the reverse strand, counting down.
TGAACAGCACAAAAACATAACAGTACAGGGGATGCATGATAAAAGAAAACAAAAAAGAACAAAACAGAAAAACAAGACAGACAAGGTCAAAGAGTTAATTTGTTTGTGATAGAAAAAATCCTCCACATATGCGACACCATCCCCCTGGTCACCAAATAAACACATTCAAACCAAACAGCATGTGATTCTGTGTTTAAGTGTGCACTCCCCATTGATGTCTTCTGTACTGGCGCTAAGCTCTAACAACTAGCTTTTTCCACTTTAAGTTTCTGTGCCTTTACGGGGAGAAGGGGATAAGTGTGGAAGAAGCTCTGGAAAGAGACGGGCGCTTTGATGACATCACATGCTTCAAACTGGCCGACAATCTTGACCCAGTCATTCAGAGTAACGATTGCACAGAAGAAAATTCAAGATCGAGCTTCCAAGGGGAAATGGAGCAAAAAGGAGAATCCAAGATGCCTCAGACTAAAAGAAGAGCAGGAACATCATCGTAGAGAGGAGTGACAGATCCATCCCCAGGTCCATCAACCAGACCTGAACAGGCCCCTGAGGAGTCCGTGTCTCAAGAGCAACCGCAGAGAGCGACAGTGGTGTTGACATTGAAGAGATCGATCAAATTCTGCGTCACAAGTATCCAGTCCTGAAACAGTGGATGGAAAGCAGATTTCCTGGTGATTCTTTTCTGGAACTGAAAGTGAGGAAGGACAAATTTAGGACAATCCAAAACACCTTCACAAAATTTCCCATTTTCAAGAAGCTGATGGAAATGAGGGAGTCTGTCTGCAAAGTTGTTGTTGAGAACACATGCGACGGAACAGGCTTTGTGTTATTTAACAACTTCATCATAACTAACGCACACCTGTTTAAAGACTGTGTTGAAGAAAACACAAGAACACTGAAGAAGAGTGTAACTGTGCGTGTTATCTTTAACTATGAGGCTCCTCTGCCAAACACACGATCATACTCCTTCAAAGTAGAGGACTTTCGCATCTTCTACGTTGACGATGAACTGGATTATGCCATTCTTCAGGTCCAACCCGAGCGTCACAGATCTGACCAAACAGCGCACGTTACTTTACCAGCAGGGCTCCTGGAGAACATTGGGGAGATGCCTGCAGATGGTGTCGTCTGTATTATTGGTCACCCAGAAGGAGATGTGAAACAAGTACATCAGACACGTATCATTGAGATCGATAGGAGGGAGCAGGCTATCTGTCAGCATTTTGAACAATACTCTTATGACAGATCTATCCGCTTCAGCATCATTAGGAAGCATGGGGAAGGTTTGAAAAGGATCATGAAGGGTGGAGCTAAAGCTCAGAAAGGGATGACCTACCACACAGTGATGCGTGAAGGAGCGTCTGGCTCCCCGGTGTTTGATGCTCAGGGCCGTGTGTGTGGTTTGCACACATCAGGATTTGCATATGACTTTCATAACATCGAACGCAGCGTGATGGAGTTTGCGTACTCGATGGAGATAATCATGAAACACTTTGTGGATTGGTTAATAGACGAAAATAACATGGAGCTGTTGGAGATGGTCAGGAAGGCAGCGGGGGGAAACCCAGTTCTTCAAAAGATTTTTGAATCGGTACGTGGGAGGCTGCCTACGAGCAGCCTCCCACTTCGCAAGCCAGTTGACCCCCTGGAGAGGAGATGTAAATGCAAACCGTGCCAGCGAAAACAAAAGAGAAAAAGAGGCAAATGTGGACGCATAAAGGCGAGGCTCGCTAAAATGCCCTACAGGACTGCTCGTCCGACTCTTCTACGGGCTAATGTAAGATCTTTGGACAATAAAAATGGACCACATAGAGCTGATGAGAGCTGCGCACCGCGACGTTAGGGACGGCTGTGCGTACATATTCACAGAGACATGGCTGAACGAACGCATCCCGGACTCCGCCGTTCAGCTTGAACAGTTCACATGCTACCGTTCAGACAGAATCCTTATTAAAGGAGGAAAGAAGAAAGGTGGTGGAGTCTGTGTCTACATCAGGGATGCTTGGTGTCGGGATGCAGCTGTGGTATGTAAACACTGTTCACCGCTGGTGGAGTTTATGATCATAAGGTGCCGTCCCTTCTATCAACCGAGGGAGATTACAGCGACCCTGCTTGTCGCTGTGTATATCCCCCCCACCAAGAACAATGCTGATAGACTCAACGCACTTTGGGAACTTTACAACGCCATCAGTGAGCAGCAGACAGCCCACCCAGACGGATTTTTCATCATCGCGGGGGATTTTAACCACGCAAATCTCAAGGCGGTTTTACCCCACTTCCACCAACACGTGAACTTCCCCACAAGAGAAGGTAACACCTTAGACATGATTTACACATCTGTTAACCTTCGTCTTGTGTTAGGGTCGGCACCGACCCGTTTTAGTTTTTAAATGCATAAAAGAACCACGTAACTTTTTTTTTTTGCATCAAGGCTTTTTGACTTTGTCAGGAATCTCTATTTCAACAAAATAAAACATTTTTTTTGGTTTTCACTAAATTGTAAAATGCTCTGGTTAAAATTATGACCTTGGTGTTGTTAGGGTCGGTTTTGACCCAGTTATAAAAATAAGATTATAAAGCAATAATTAGAGCCAAAATTGAACACACACTGACAGCCAGCTCCTCTCCCAATCATGTGAGCTTTAGGGGATTCTCATTTTACCTTGTTATCCAGTACAAAAACAAAACAAACAACGACAGGCATTTCCAGACATGTGAGGTCAATTCAGTATAGAGTTGGTGACTCTATACTGACTCTCCAATTTGCAGCATGCAAAAATGAAAAAAAGATTTACAGTGAAAGAAGTTCTGGATAATATTTTTGCTGAAAATGAGGGAGTGGACACAGAGCAGCATAGTGATACGGATGAACGGGTTTCTGAGGAGAAAGACAATGTGGAGTATCATCCAGAAGACACAGACACATCTGATGAGTCTGATGAGGAGGTCACCGGTGGTGAAGCTACTCCTGCTGAAAGATTCAAGTCCAAAAATGGTGAGATCTGTTGGAGCTCATTACATCATGATTTACATGGCAGGGTAGCTGCTGCAAATGTCATCAAAATGACCCCTGGAATCTCAAGGTTTGCTGTGACGAGAGTCACTGACATCAAGACATGTTTTGAGCTATTTATGCCATTGTCACTAAAAAGAGTCATCATTGCTATGACAAACCTTGAAGGAAAAAAAGTCCATGGCGACATGTGGAAAGACATGGATGAGGAATACCTGGATGCTTATATTGGTGTTCTTTTTTTTGCTGGAGTGTACAGATCCTGCAATAAGGCCACTGATAGTCTCTGGGATGCATCGACAGGTAGAAATATTTTCCAGGCAACAATGTCACTTCAGACCTTTCATATGATATCAAGAGTCCTCAGATTTGACAACCAGAGCAAGATCTGACAAGCTTGCCCCTATCAGGGATGTCTGGGACACACGAGTGCAGCTTCTTCCACTGATGTTCAACCCAGGGCCATAGGTGTTGTGTTTTACAACATCCTCGATGTATCTGCATATAATGCATTTGTGTTGTGGACCCACATCCACCAAGTAATGGAAAAATAATAGTAAATATACATGGGTCGAAATTGACCCGTAACACCATAGATGTTACTATAGTTAAAATTATTAAAATGAAAAAATAAATAAAACAAATTTATTTAAGAGATGTGTTCTAATACCCCTCAGTAATAGTCAGGTAACACAACAACCTTTTATTTATTTATACAATTCTCTTGAGGTTCATTTTACCATTTTTTTAAATTGAAATCGAGGGGTATACTGACAAAAAAAAGGCCCAATGGCCCACACCAAAAATATTAAAACCAATATTTTCATGGATAAGGAAGCCTAACAAGGTAACCAAGAGATGAGAAACAAATTGGATGATAGATAATTGTTTTCAGTGTATTTTACAGCTGATTTAAGACACGGGTCAAAACCGACCCGTTAACATAAGAGATGGTAACAGAAAGCTAACACAAGACGAGGGTTAAAGGTGCTTACAAGGCTTCACCCCGCCCCCAGATTGGCCACTCTGACCACATCAGTGTAACGCTAATACCAGTTTACAGACCCTGGGTTAAAGTCACCAAACCGGTTCTGAAGCAGGTATGTGTGTGACCAGAGGGGGCTTCTGCTGCACTTCAGGACTGCTTTGAAACCACAGACTGGGAGATGTTTAAGCAGGCAGCCACCTACAACATCCACACAGACATTTGGGAGTACTCGGACACTGTTACCTCCTAAATCGGCAAATGCATTGATGATGTCACCACCACCAGAACCATCACCATCCGGGCTAACCAGAAGCCATGGCTGACAGGAGAGGTACGCGGGCTACTGAGGGCCAGGAACATCGCCTTCAGAGCTGGAGATGCAGTCGGCCTGAGAACAGCAAGGGCCAACCTGTCCCGTGGCATCAGGAAAGCTAAACACAGCTACTCACTTAAAGTAACTGGACACTTCAAGGACAGCAGAGACGCGCAGAGCCTGTGGCGTGGTATCCAGACCATCACGGACTACAAACCCAAGCCACAGACCGGTGACAACAACACCTCTCTGCTGAACGACCTAAACTGCTTCTTTGCCAGGTTTGAAGCAAACAACAGCATGCCCGCACAGAAGACCACCCCTCCTCCCCACGACCAGACCCTGTGCCTGACTGCAGCCAGCATGAAGAGAACCTTCTCCAACATCAACACCCGCAAGGCTGCAGGTCCAGACAACATCCCTGGCCGTGTGCTGAAGGACTGTGCAGAGGAGCTCAAAGATGTCTTCACAGACATTTTCAACACCATCATCCCCCAGCAGCTGATCGGCAAACTGGACCAGCTGGGGCTCAGCCCTTCCCTGTGCAACTGGCTGCTGGACTTCCTCAGCGAGAGGCCTTAGACTGTGATTGTCGGCGGCAATGCATCAGAAACCACCATCCTGAGCACTGGGGCCCCCCCAAGGCTGTGTGCTCAGCCCCCTGCTCTTCACGCTGCTGACCCACGATTGCACGCCATCCTTCAGCAGCAACCACATTGTGAAGTTCGCGGGCGACACAACAGTGGTCGGTCTCATCTCCAACAACGACGAGACGCACTACAGGATGGAGGTGGGCCAACTGGCCACGTGGTGCAGAGACAACAACCTCTTCCTGAACATCGACAAGACCAAGGAGGTTGTTGTCGACTTCTGGAGGCTCCCCCACTCCCAAACCCCCCCTGACCATCGACAGTGCTGCTGTGGAGAGAGTGAGCAGCACCAAGTTCCTGGGGGTCCACATCAGTGAGGATCTCTCCTGGACAGCCAACACCACATCACTGGCCAAGAAGTCCCAGCAGCGCCTCTACTTCCTCGGTAAGCTGAAGAGAGCACGACTCATGTTTGGATTGGATAGTTTGCAGGTGACGTACTATGAGGTGAGCGTATTGCATCACTTCCTGTTTTGTCTCGCTGCTACTTTACCGAATGCTAAATTGTTTATCTTGTGTAGTTTCTTCCAGTTGTTGTCTCTAAATCACTACACACTTCGACTAATAGAAATAATCACCAAGCACTCTTGCCCTCTAGAGGGTTATTTATAGATCTTTTGTTTGTGTTAAACTACATACTCAGGCTAACTTAGCAGTTAGCTTCTCATACGATGGCTTCTCTCCCTGCCTCTCCCTCTCCTGCCCTCTCTTGTTCTGTGTGTCAGATATTTAGCTACTCCTCGTCCTCCTTTACTGATAAAGGTATCTGTATTAAATGTAGTTTATTTATAGCTCTGGAGGCGAGGGTGTCTGAGTTAGAGAGCAGGCTCCGCACCTTTGAGTCAGAGTCATCTTATGCAGCAGCAGTTAGCCAGCCTTCTGTAGCCGGTGCGGGCCGACATAGTGTTAAATCTCCCCCGGTAGCTCCCGAGCAGCCGGGAGGCAGTGGCTGGGTTACTGTCCGAGGGAGGCATAGTCACAAAACGAGGCTCACGACTCCCCACCAACCACTTCATGTTTCAAACTCATTTTCCCCACTTAGCGACCCGCTGAGACAAAAACGTCAAAAACGTGAAGTTAGCGAAGTCAGCGGGCATAGTTAGGTGTATACCCGGGGCCAGAGCGGGCGACATCACGGCTCACTTAAAGCTGCTGACAAAGGCTAAACGTAGATTTGATAAAATTGTAATTCATGTAGGCACAAATGACTCCCGACTTCGCCAGTCGGAAATTACTAAAGTTAATGTGGAGTCGGTGTGTAGTTTTGCAAAGACGATGTCGGACTCCGTAGTTTTCTCTGGTCCTCTCCCTAATTTGACCAGTGATGACATGTATAGCCGCATGTCTTCATTCAACCGCTGGCTATCGAGGTGGTGTCCAGTAAACGATGTGGGCTTCATAGATAACTGGCAGTCCTTTTGGGGAAAGCCTGGTCTGCTAGCTAGAGATGGCATCTATCCTACTCTGGTTGGTGCAGCTCTATTATCTAGAAACGTAGCAGAGTTTATTAGACCCTGACAACTCATCAGAGTTCAGACCAGGATGCAGAGCTGCAGTCTTACACACTTCTCTGCGCTTCCTTTAGATCTGTTTACCTGCCACTATAGCTGTCCTTGTGACTGTAAATCTAACTGTAACTCAGTTAGATAGCTGTAACCCTACTTATACTATAGATACTGTGTCTGTTCTCCGCCCCAGACCTGTCATAGGCAGCCTCAATAAAAGAGGCGTAAATCATAAAAATGTAATCAAAATCAAAACTACAAATACGATTTTGCAAACAAATCTGACAATTAAATGCGGCCTACTAAACATTAGATCCCTAGCATCTAAATCCCTCCTGGTAAATGAGCTAATATCAGAGAATCATATTGATCTACTTTGCTTAACTGAAACCTGGCTTTCTCAGGATGAATATTTTAATTTGAAAGATGGATATGTCCTTTAACTCTCACATTAAACACATTTCAAGGACAGCTTATTGTCACCTTAGATAGATAGATAGATACTTTATTGATCCCGAGGGAAATTCAAGGCATCCAGTAGCAGTATACAGACAGGCAGGACACAAGACATTAGTTACAATACACACCCGCTGTCCCCCCTCCCCTCTCTATACAATAATCCCCCAAACAAGATTTAGCAGCCCCCATGTGACTAAGAATAAACATAATTACAGGTTAAACCTGTGCAGTTAGCATTAGCATTAGACTTAGACTTATATAGCATAATGTACATAACCTGTGAGGAGAGAAAAACATGTGCTGGTTAAAAGAGACCTGTAAACAGTTAAAGAGCCTTAGAAACAAAGTGCTGACCTCCTAGAAACTAGTTACATGTGCATGTACAGAGGTGACTAAACATTAGATAGTCAATGCAGGGATGCAGACTGGGCCATTGGCATGCTCAGCAACATAAAGGAGCAGTGATTAGCATTAAGTATCCAAAACAATAAGCTGAAACCAGGAGTGATTAGGGTGATTATCATTGCCTTGGTAACATCTCTAAGATCAGACAGATCCTGTCGCAAAATGATGCTGAAAAATTAGTTCATGCATTAGTTACCTCCAGGTTGGATTACTGTAATTCTATTTTAGCAGGGTGCTATGGTAAATCTCTAAAGACCCTCCAACTCGTCCAAAACGCTGCAGCTCGTGTTCTTACTAGAACTAGGAAAAGGGACCACATGACTCCTGTATTGGCTTCTCTCCATTGGCTCCCTATAAAATCTAGAATAGAATTTAAAATCCTTCTGCTCACCTACAAAGCTCTAAACGGTCAGGCACCATCGTATCTTAAAGAGTTAATTGTACCGTACTATCCGACAAGAACATGACGTTCCCAGAATGCAGGCCTGCTCATGGTGCCTATAGTCTCTAAAAGTACTATGGGAGGTAGAGCCTTTAGTTATCAGGCTCCTTTGGAATCGTCTACCAGTCGGGGTCCGGGAGGCAGACACACTAGGTACTTTTAAGAATAGACTTCAAACTTTTCTTTTTGATAAATCTTATAGTTAGGGCTGGCTTAGGACCAGCTCATAGTTCTGCTGCTATAGGCCTAGACTACCGGGGGAACTGGCACCAGGATCTCTTATCTCTCTCCCTCTCTCTCTCCCAGCTTTCATATCTTATTACTGCTTGTCTCTATCTTTATATTCTAACCTCTCCTCTCTCTGGGACCTCCTGAGCTCTCTTAGGTTCCTTGGGACTGTTGGTGAGGATGCCCCCCCCCCCCCCTCACACGAGGATGGCCTGCCCAAACCCCCCCCCATTCTATCCTATCCTACCCTTCTTTCTGCATCTTGTCCCATCTCCCCCATCCCATATTCAAGCCCAGCAGATATACAAATAAAGATTGATTGATCCCCCCCCCCCCCATCATGTGCTCCTTCTACAGAGGCACCATGGAGAGCATCCTGACCAGCTGCATCACTGTGTGGCTGGGGAGCTGCACTGCTGCCAACCAAACCGGCTCTACCAGACTGAGAAACAGCTTCTTCCACCAAGCTGTCAGGAAGCTGAACTCTCTCCCTTCTCTTCGGCCCCCATGAACACTGAACGTTGAAACCTCCTCCTGTTGAACATTGAAACCGGTTGAACTCTGGTCATTTATTGCACGCATGCACAACTTTCACTTTTTTCTGATCTTGTTTTAGATTCCATTTTATTTAACTATGTACGTTTTTCACATTTAGATTTTATTAGTGTAAATATTATTTATCATATTTTACTGTACCTTTTTTTTTAATCTACATTGCTCTTTGGGGAGGGCGGGAAAGTAATTTTGATTTCACTGTATGCCTGACATGTTTTTGGACAATAAACCTGTCCTATCCTTCTTTCTGCATCTTGTCCCATGTTAAAGCCCAGCACAGTTTAGCAGATGTCTGTTCATCATGATCCGGGTCTGCTGAAGATTTCTGCCTGTTAAAAGGAAGTTTGTTCTTCTATGACGGATTCAGCTGGGCTCTTGTAATATAGCCATCAGTAAGGTCCTTTACCTGCTTTTGTAAAGTGTCTGAGATAACTCCTGTTATGAATGGACGCTATACAAATAAAGATTGATTGATTGAAGATTGATTGATTTTGTTATTGTACTCATTGATATCTGCTTCATTAATCTGCATTATTGTTCACAGTTCTTAAAATAAATCTGCTTGTTTAACACCTTGAGCTTTTGTCTGTGGAGTTTATTGAAACCTTCTTGAAGAGTCCATTCTGACATGACACTGAGTAATCAACACAACTAATGTTGATTTCCTTCTGCGTGACACTCTGTACCGTGCTGCAGCCAGTTTGACCTTCAGTCCAGTTTCTTTGAGCAGTGGAACAGCGGCGTTCACTTCCTCGGTCCACGGATGGGAGAGGTGTGGAAGCGTTCATGCACGAGCACGCGGGTTCACAACAGGAAGTCCGACGAGTAAACCTGCCGACCTCCTGATCTCTGTGTCACTGGGTCACAGGAGGATCTCATCATGTCGCTCCATGAACGGCTCACATGTTCATGTTCCCACCTTTCTCCCCTCCTTGTCTACACGTTGAGGGACAGCACAGTGATGTCTGTTATAATCCATACAGCGCCCTCTGCTGGTGACATTTGAAGTAATACTATGGTTAGAGACGTCACAACTAGTTATAGTATTACTTTTCTGTATTTTTAAAATGACCAGGAAGAGATGGCCACAGTGTAGACAGACAGTCCCGTGTGTGTGTGTGTGTGTGTGTGTGTGTGTGTGTGTGTGTGTGTGTGTGTGTGTGTGTGTGTGTGTGTGTGTGTGTGTGTGTGTGTGTGTGTGTGTGTGTGTGTGTGTGTGTGTGTGTGTGTGTGTGTGTGTGTGTGTGTGATGTGGTTACTTGGACATATACAGCCTGTCATTTCACTACAAACCTAAACATTAACATTTTTGTGTCACTGGGCAGAACTCCTAAAATATTCTTTTTTTTCCCAGAAGAGAGCGAGAGGGGCGTGGCCTCGCTCTTTAAAGCACACACACACACACACACACACACAATAAGGAGGAGAGTGTGTTTCTTATATTGACTTTACATCAGTCGAGTCGCTCGGTCCTCTCTGAGGATTATCACCTGTGTTTCCTGAAGCTCCGCCCGCTAGGTAAGAACCAATCCGATCATTAGTTTTATTAATGACTTTATCTGTATTCTTTATTCGATTGATTATTTGGCTTTGTATTTATTGGAGAGGAAGGACAGCGGGTACGAACTGACCCCTAGGCCTCTGGTGCCCTTGACTTTATCTCATTAGGGAGTGACGTCACTAACAGTGTTTTAAAAAATGCTAACACATCCATAGACTTATAGTCATTATGCTAAGCTAGGCTAACCTCTAAGGTTTTACAGACGAGATGAATTGTCAAGTTGTGAATGTTTCCAGGCCCTCTCCTTGAATCTCCTGGAGAAGATGCTGCGGCGTGTGTTCGTCTGCTTGCTGCTCGGCTTCATTTCTTCAGCTCCGGTAAGAACACTGAAGTCTGCTCGTTACCACGACAACAACGTCACAAGCAATGAAAATGAGCAACACATTTCCTGAAGATCTGACCCAGAGGTGGGAGGTAGGCAGTGAGGAGGGGAGGACCCAGGACAGAGCCCAGAGGGACTGGGGAGAGTTGTGTGTCCTGGCACCCCTGCAGCGTTCTGGCCCCGGAAGACTTCCAGAGAGCTAGCCAATCAGAAGAAAGTGGGCATGTGGGGCCTTAAAGAGACAGGAGCTGAAATGAAGCGTTTCAGGCAGAGGTTGAAATGACGCCAGTATCAGATAAGATCATGTGAAGCTGCTAAACAGGTGACATGAAAGGTGAACATGGAGTTCAGTTTCTCACCGTTTGGTTTGAGAACTTTTCCTGCAGGATGTTTTTAACTTATAGATTTTCTCTGATTTATGAACTGAAACTGCAGAAAACATGAATCATGTTTCGCTGACAAACATGTTCAGAAACACCAGCAGGAAGTGTGTGTGGTTGTGTGTGTGTGTGTGTGTGTGTGTGTCTATATTTACAGTCCGTGGTTCTGGCAGGCAGATAAACAGTGTTTCACATTCAGAGTGCTGATTTAGAACAGACCGGAAACACACACACACACACACACACACACACACACACACACACACACACACACACACACACACACACACACACACACACACACACACACACACAGCTAGTTGGGTAACAGTGGCCACAGAGTTTCAGTCAGGGACAGATTTACTACTTCATTTAGAGAACAGCTGTTTTTATCCACGCTGCTGGTGTCACATGACCTACTGTTAACCAATCTCATAACAGAAAAACATACAGCAGGCCGTCTCTGAAGCTGCAAGAGATGTTTGTGGAGCGTGGACGCTGAGATGGCCCATGACACCAGAAACCTATCCCTGCTTAAATATTTACTTATTGCAATAAAAACATTTTAATACAGCCAAAAATATTTCACGAAATGCAAAAAAATTTAAAAATATTTCTGCATTTATCGAAAACATTTATGACGCAGAGTGAAATTCCTTTCACAGTAATTGAATAGTGCCTTATTATAATTATTCATTATCTTGTTTAAACCTCGGACTCACCTCTGTCTCTGTCTCTCTCTCTGTCTCTCTCTCTCTCTCTCTCTCTCTCTCTCTCTGTCTCTCTCTGTCTCTCTCTCTCTGTCTCTCTCTCTGTCTGTCTCTCTCTCTGTCTCTCTCTCTCTCTCTCTCTCTCTGTCTCTCTCTCTCTCTCTCTGTCTCTCTCTGTCTCTCTCTCTCTGTCTCTCTCTCTCTCTGTCTCTCTCTCTCTCTCTCTCTCTCTGTCTCTCTCTCTCTCTCTCTGTCTCTCTCTCTCTGTCTCTCTCTCTCTGTCTCTCTCTCTCTCTCTCTCTCTCTGTCTCTCTCTCTCTCTGCAGCTGAGCTCAGATGGTGACTCTTGGTCGGCCTCTTCCTCTGATGAGGATTCACAGGTAAAACATACAGACTGCCTCTTTTCGACATATCAACACCGTAAGATAAGAAGTCAATGCATACATGTCTTTAACCTGCATTCTATCTAATATCCAGCAGGGGGCCAATCCACATGTTTGATTATATAAAAACGTTTTTAACTTGTTGATTAATTTCCATAGTAAACATTTTGATGAGTTTATGGTCTCAGGCTCTAGTATCTATTCTTCTATACTTCAACATGATGTTTGCATGATTAGAAGCAACCACATTTTGAAAAGGGGGCTGATTGGCGGACCCTCCCCAGCTCCGCCCTATTGTCCAAATATGGTCACAAATGGCACCAATGCAAGATCAATCAATCTGTATTTTTATAGCGCCAATTCACAAGTGTTATTTCAAGACGTTTTACAAAAAGCAGGTAAAAGACCTTGTTCAATGTTATGTTAGAAAAAAGATGCTAAACCTCAACAACAGAAATACAAACCCCTTTAATGTGTTTACAGCTGCCTGCTGTGTTCCCCGTAGTGGGAGGAGCCTTGAAACAAGCCCCGCCCAGCTTAATCATGAAGGTTATGGACACAAAATCAAACATCACACTGAGCTTCGCCATCTTCCTCCTCCGTGCGGTACAGGAGGAGGGGAGTGGGACTGATGGAGGAAGGTACAGATCATGGGTTCTTCTAGTTTTCTGTCCTTCTTCTTCTTTGTTTGTTTTTTTTACATTTTGTTTGTTTGTTTGCTTGTTTGTTCAAAGATCAGACGACAGCAGTGAAGAAACAACTTCACAGAGCATCCAGCCAATCACATCACGTTTCAATTCATCAGAGGAAATGATGAGTGATCAACCGATGTTTACCTCTGATGAAGGTGTTGATGATTTAAACAACACTTTCAACAGGAACAACTGGAGTCAAATGCGTCCCATTTCTGATGACTTTAAAGATTTAAGTAACACCTCCATTGAGTCCGAGGTGAATCAGAAGTTGAGACATTTGGATGAATCAGATGAATTTAACAACGGCACAGAGAGTACGAAGGACAGACAGCCTATTGTGACTTTAAATTCTGCTCCTGTCAGTCTGGAGGGTTTTAGTCTGAGTCATGATGGGAGTTTAGAAACTGGTAACTTCAGCAGAGACGGATCAGATTCAGAAAGTCTGACCAGTTTTAGTTCAGAGAGTCTTGGAGTCACTTCACACAAAATTCAGAACAGTGCAAGTTCAAACCCAACCAGTCGGGATCAGGATGTACCACCTATGACCTCCAGTGGACCAAAAGACACCATATCCCAGATTCACAGTCAGGGCAGTCCCAGGTTCCTCACTCATGTGGATGCTGGATTAGAGAGTCAGCAATCTGACGATACAAAGAAGGTTCTTGGTACAACTCCAAATTCCCTAAATGTTGGTCAGATAGGTCGTAGTCGGAGTTCTAGTCAGAGTGATGAGAGTTTAGAAACCTTTGGCCTTAGTGGAGTCGGACCAGATTCACAAAATCTGACCAGTGTTAGTCATGACAGTGAGGAGAGTCCTGAAGCCACCTATGATTTCCATAATGGTACTGGTTCAGGATATTCCACACAGCGAGTCACAGGTTCCACATCAACCTTTAATTCTGACTCTATTGTTCCTGTTCCAGACAACAAAAAGGCTCAGGACACTCCTGTCATGTCTGTCCAAGCAGACGAGGCTGCTAGCTTAAGCCTAGCCAGTCAGGATCAGGATATGGCACCTACGATCTTGAATATACCAAAAGACACCACATCCCAGGTTCATATTAAGGGCAGTACCAGGTTCTTCTCTCTGGTGAATGTTGGTTTAATCTCAGACAGCTCTGAGGAGAGTCAAGAAATGAATGGTGCACGAAAGGTTCTCGGTTCAACCTCATCTGGACCAGGACTCTACAGAGCTGGTAGTCCAGAGGTCAGCTCAAGCAGTGAGGAGGTCCTGTTGGCTTTGTCCTCCTCGAATTCTCATCCTGCTGTTCCCTCAACACCAATAGAGTCTGAAAGCTCTGAATCTGAAGAGTTAGGAATATTAGACTCTGGATCTAAATTAGATTTTCGTAAACTTGACTCATCTAATGAGTCTCAGAGCTCAGAACTTCATCCTGGTCCCTCCTCGACCTTTAACTTCAGTCTGAGTCTTGAGTTTAACCCTCGTTCAGTCACAAACTTCAGCTCCAGTTTAATGATCAGTCAGGAGGAGTCAGAAGAAACACTGACCACAAAGACCCCCAATGATGCTAGCCCCACTGCAGACAGCCGGACTAACACTGTTAGCATAGCATCCCGCTCTGGAGTTAGCATGGAGCTTCACAGCGGTGTAAAGGACGCATCAGTAGACTCAAGCTTAGAGACGACAACTGATTCAAGTCATTATGTTAGCACAGTCAAAGACCTCACCACTGCTACTTTGTACACCATAATACCAGTTAGCGCTGGAGCTAGCAGTAATACTTACACAGATACAGGGCATGGCTCCAGTACTGAAGAAGAAGATTTAAGTAAAGACACTGAAGGATTTGCTTTAAGCATAAAGCCAACTGCCTCCACTATGTTCACAACACACTCTCCTGATTCCAGGAATGTTAATGCTAATGCTAATGCTAATGTGGAAAGAGATCCAACAAGTTCAGATGATGGCACTGAAGCTAGAACAGATGCTAACCAGCATCTCGGCAGTGAAGAAAACGGGGCTTCACCTGCACCTCCTCCTCCTCGCAGGAGGAAACCTTACCGCTATGGCTTCCTCGGTCCAATCAGTCATTCCTACAGCAACCAACCTGTCGTAAGGGAATCAGAGTTCAATAAAAGAGTTGCCTCATCACAAACGCACACCAGAGTAAAGTTAGCGTCACATCACACACGTGAACACGCCTTCTATAGCAGCCAGCACGATCAGGACAGAAATCACCGCCCACAGACGCCGAGTCATCTACCAATCAGGAAGCAGACTAAGATTAGATTAGCAACGGTGGCTAATCTAGCTCAGAGTAGCAGCGAAGAAACTAAGTAGTGTTGATGTTTTGTTGCAACTGTCTTTTAAGGAATTTCATTGCGATCTTCAAACTTTCGTCACGTTGAAAGTTAAAAATGTAAACGTTTACGAGGAGGCAGAAAGTAATTTCCCTTTATGCAAATGACCTTTAGATAAGTCCACCCCCCGACAGACTTTATGTTATGAAGTTAGGCTAACAGTCTGAGAACATAAATACACTCTGGAAATAATTGCTGAGCTCTGATTGGACTGTCATTAATTGGGGGGGAGGGGCTTGTCCCTGTGGATAATGGATACTTTATGTTGGTCATTTTTTGTGTGTGTGTGTGTTTATATGTCCATCTGCTTTTTATGTGTGTTTAGTTTTTAATATATTTTAGATTAGGAGATTATTTAAAATGATCTGTTTGACAGTTTGTTCATCGTCACATTTTGAATAATTCACTTTGAATTCATTTGTCAGTTTTGTTCTGTCAATTTGGTATCAATAAAGTTTTGCTGGTCCTTCTGGCAGGTCATTGTTTCTCTTTGTAGACTTAAGCGCTGTGAAACTGCCTGTGTGTGTCTCAGTAAATCTTAGTTGCGTAACGTGTTTACTGTCAGCTGGTCGTGTTGTTGTGTTTGACCACAGATCTGACACGCAGGAAGTGACATCATGTGGTCGGTCTTCTGTTTGTCTTTATGCGCTGCTGTTTACATTCAGTTATTTTAAAGTTGAACTCTATTTGACTCACTGCAGCACATTTCTCTTCCAGGTGGAGTTACACTGATCCCTTTATAAAACATCTGTAAATAAACTCAGCATTAATGTGACCTGATGACATCACACATTGACCTTTGCTACCGTTCCTTTGAGCTGCTCGATCTCACTTTGGGACACCGAACCACTTCCTGTCTCTGTGCTTCCTGTCCTACCCTTCAATCTACCAGAAAGGGACTAACTGTGTTTCAAAATAAAAGCACACAGAAAGATACTGTCAGTCTGTAGAGACTTGAGCTGGAGTGTTGCTGGTTTAAGTTCTGGTACGTTACCATCATGACTAAGAGGGTAGAGGGTGTTACCAGTTTGTGGACTGACTGCAAGGTGGTGGTGGGGGGGGGGGATCCAGGATGGGGGTTCAGTCTCAGGGATAATCCTGCCCCAGCTGATCACGGGTCAGACTGTGCCTGTGGATATAGACGAAGAAGATGAAGGGAGGAGGAAGGACGGTGAGAGGACGGGCGGGCGGGACAGGGAGCGCTCGGTGTCAGGAGGTTTGTCAGGTGATTTGAGGCGTTCGTCATTTTAAAGGTGTCACGATGAAACAAACTCCTACAGTCGAAAGGTTCCTCACACAGTCACAGGTCACACACACCTGTGTGATGTCACAGACGTGTGTCACTTTAAGAGTGTTGATTCATTAACATGGCATTCAGACTTCATCACAGTCAGGTTATTTATATTGTGTGTGTGTTTGTGTGTGTGTGTGTGTGTGTGTGTGTGTGTGTGTGTGTGTGTGTGTGTGTGTGTGTGTGTGTGTGTGTGGTTTCAAACATGGATCACACACACACACACACACACAAACTGATATAAATCAGGTTGTTTGTGTTGATGGGCGGCTGTCAGTGGGAGGGGGGCGGGACATGATGACAGGTCACTTCCTGTTTAACAGACAATAAAACAGGAGAACGAGAGGCAGAACACCAGAACATCAAGAACAACTACTCGGACCCGTAAGAACAAATAAGGACCGGTTAGGACACCACCTTTGGACCATTAAGGACCAGTTTGGACCAGTTGGGACCAGTTTGGACCAGCATGTGTGTCTTTGTGTTTGTGTATTTGAGGATGTGGGTGTTTGTGCTGATGGCGGGCCTGTTGGATCAGAACCAGGCTTCTCCAGTAAGGACTCTGATCACTGATAACTTCTTTTGTTTTTAAATCATACGAGCGCGCCCAATAACTGTGTGTGTTGTTTACAGTTACCATGGCAACAAGGCAGCCTTCAGCCAGTACTTCAGCAGCAGGTGTACCAGACCTCTGTGAGTACAACTACAATTAAACTGTGTAGCGAGGAGAGCCGGAGCTACAGCCCCGCCTTGTGGCCGGAGGCTGCGTTACAGCTCGGACATGTTTAATCAACCATGAGGGGCCAAAGTGTGAATATGAATGATTAGTGAAACCTCCGAGTAATTCTGGTGTCTCTGCAGCCGCCGTCTTCTGCCGCTCCTGCTCCTGGACAACAGAGATCATCTTCCTCGTCCTCCTCATCCTCCTCCTCCTCGGCCTCCTCTGACTCCAGCCACAGTTCAGAGGTCAGAGTCCCCTGTGTTACATCCTCCATCCATCCACTCATCCTTTGCAGTGTGACAAACCGACTACATTACCCATAAGCCTTAGCAGCCTCTCACCAATCAGTCTTTAGAACAGCTGTGTGTGAAGACCAGGTGAGAGCTCGCATCACTGTGATCACAGCAGCATCTTGTGGACGGTGCAGGAACTGCAGCTCAACATGCTTTAAATCTCAGGCTGCTGATTGGTCAGATAATTGAGATAAAAATGTGATGACATCATAGCGCCATATGGCCAATGAGCCGTCTGCTGAACTGACTCTGATTGGATGATTTTTACAGGGAGTTCAACAGCTGAGAGATCGGCAGAGACTGGAGAACACGGTAACGCACACACACACACACACACACACACGATGATGTCATAATGTTGGTCCTGCGATGTCATGATGTGTTGATGATGTCATTTCCTGCAGGCTGTGGAGCAGATTGACTCCTCCCAGGAGGTGAGCTGTCAATCAAACTTAACAATCCATTGCTGCAATATTTCAGTCTCAGTGACAGTGTGTGTGTGTGTGTGTGTGTGTGTGTGTGTGTGTGTGTGTGTGTGTGTGTGTGTGTGTGTGTGTGTGTGTGTGTGTGTGTGTGTGTGTCAGAGCTGGGAACTCCTCAGGTCGAACGCCAGTGAGTGGATCAGTGAACTGGTGTTATTGGGTCAGAGAGTGGGCGATCGAGAGGGAGAGAGAGACACCGGAGACGACAGCGTTGGGAGCACCGAGAACCGCCAGAGGGTGAGCACACGCCTGACACCTGTGACATCACAACACATGGCGTTGACCTCTGACCTGCAGGCAGTGATGTCACAGTGCACTCTGACCATGCTCCTCCTCCTCCCACAGGCCATGGTGTTGACCTTTCACCCCCTCCTGGCTCGACCTCGACTTAGCGGAGGTGGACCAGGTCAGGCCTCCCCCAGCCCGGGCGGAGCCACAGGTGAGGGAGGCGGGGCCGTCACAGGCGACGCTGATGCAAAGGAGGGCGGAGTCAACGAGTTCCCTCAACTGTTGGTCGACAGCAGCACAGAGAGAGGCGGGCTGACCTTCGACTCACCAGGCCACGCCCACAACAGTTACTTTGGAAACGAGGAGGGGCTAGAGCTCGGGCTGTGACGGAGGCCACGCCCACATCAACACCTGTCAATAACATCCATGATAATCATGACTGAATATAAAAGTGTAAAACATCAAAGTGATTCAACCAATAAAAAGTCAGATATCAGGAAACCTCCAGGACTCTTAACGTCTCACTGTTTACACAAACATCTTCTGATTGGTTGGTACAGTGGTGGGGGCGGGGCCTGCACTCACAGGTAACGACACCTTTTCAAGCAGAGACTTCAGGTGTTTTGTTTTAAGGTTGAAACATGTTTTTACTTTTTTCACCTCTCGTGCTTTCAAACCAAACCAGCTGTTATTCTAATCAACCAATCAGTGAAGAGCAGCTGAAACATTTTATTTATTTGTTCATCGTCAGAGAGTAAACAAGTCGTCCTGTTTCATTTGGAGTTTTCAAACATTTGAAAGAGAAAACGTGATCAAATAAACATTTTATTGTTGCAGTTTGAAGATGATCGACTCTGTCTTTTCAAAGTCACCGACCAATCAGAATCAAGAGGGGGCGGGATCTCTGATATTGTCTTTGTCAACAACAATGGCGGAGGAGACGCCTCCTTTACATCGTCTTCCTGTTGTCTCTGTGTTATTCCGTGCAGACGTTAGCGAGGGAAGCAGAAGTTAATTTTCGTTGCCTAGCAACAATGAGCGCTGGCGAGAAGCGCTCTGAAACGCCGTAGCCGTCTGTCTGCGGTGACCCGCCCTGCATGAAGTCTCATTATGACATCTTAACCTTGAAAATCTCCCGACAGACGTGTCACTTCCTGTCAGTGTTCACGGTCCAATCAGAGTCCAGGACCAGAGGTCACATGGCGTGAGGTGAACACCCACGCTCCTTTAGCCTAATGCGTCCGTGTCTGCCAATCACAATCCCAGAAACTCAGCTGTCCAATCAGACGTGAAGGTTCTTCTCTGTGATGTCACGTCAGCCAATCAGCTCCGAGCTAGCCTTAAAGAGGCTGCGTCCAGCTGGGGAGAGGCGTGCACCTCTCCGTGTGTCAGTCACAGGCCAGTCGTCATGGAAACAGGAGGACAACAAGACACACCCGGTGCGGCGTCACAGCTTGTCCACGATGACATCACTTCCTCTGGGCGGGGCCTTTATGGAACAGGTAGACCGGCCGCTGGTTACCTTGAAAACACAAACGCACAAAGTGAACACACACGATGACGTCCCATCACCTGTAACTCTGTGTGTGTGTGTGTGTGTGTGTGTGTGTGTGTGTGTGTTTACCCGTGTGTGTGAGCAGCCTGTAGGAGGTGAAGCCCACGCTGTCCGTCAGGTAACAGGTGAACTGTTCAGGTCGGAGTCTCAGAGTCCTGAAGTGAGAATACGTCCGACTCTGACATGAACACAAACAGTCTGTAAACAAAACGGTTCATTTTATTTAATTTAAATTAAAACGTGATCCGTGTTCGTACCGACGCCCTCTTGCTGCGGCAGTAGCTGCTCCACGGTTGTGGCTCCAGGATGAATAATCCGCCCGGCGACAGGCTCTGATAGGCTCGTCTGAACAGCGTGATCACGCCCACGTCACCCGACTGCAGCTGCACCCACTTCGTCACGCCCAGACACAGGATGACATCATACTGGCCCCGCCCAGGCCACACCTCCCGCTCTGACACGTAGTCGCCCTGTGGGAGGAGTCAGATCGGTGATGTCATCAGCGTGACGGTGACGATGATGTCAGAGGAGCCGAGTGACACTCACCTGGATGAAGGTGATGTTGTTGGGGAACCTGAAGGAGGAGGAGGCAGGTGGGAGGAGGAGGGGAGGAGCAGAGAGAGGACCACGACTCACCCTGAAGGAGAGGGGGAGGGGGAGGAGAGAGAGGGCCTGCTGGAACTCTGCCATCACCTCTTCCACCGCCATCACCTCCTCCTCTGCCTGCTCCTCCCCCTTCTTCTCTTGCTCCTCCCCCTTATTCTCCAGCTCCTCCCTCTTCTTCTCCAGCTCCTCCCCCTTCTTCTCCTGCTCCTTCCCCTTCTCTTCCACGTCCCTCTCCTCGCTCCGCGGCGCTGACCCACCTCCGCCCCGCCTCCTCCTCTGCTCCACCACCAAGTCATGTGACAGGAAGTGTCTAACATTCTGTTTGGCGGCGGTTACCAGTCGCTTGTCTAGCTCCACCCCAAGAATGTGGGTGGGGTTAAATCTGCGGGCGACAGTCAGGGTCACGTGACCCGCACCACAACCCACATCCAGCACCGTTTTGTCTCTGAACCAATCGGCTTGGAGGAGGCGGAGCCGTGGGTCCTCCACTAACCCGACTCGTCCCCCCAACTTGTCACCATAGAAACCGGTGTAGCCGTAGTAACAGCTGTGGTTGCCGTGCTGATAGCGGTGCTTGTCCTTCTTCTTCTGTGGTTGCTGAGAAGCGTCTGGCTGTAGTCCTCCAAACCTGCAGGAGACAGAGGTCACGTTACCAGCCAATCAGATCACAGAACTCTTATACCCTCTCAGTGTTCCACTTACCTCCCTACTTTAGCCCCTCCCACCAGAGGTGTCTGGAATTTGGTTGGCTTAGCGGGGGCTGCCATTGTAACCGTGTTCGCTGCACAGTCTCCTGACCTCGTTGAGGTTGTGCGGCGCCGTTTCCGTTGGCGATGGTCGCCCTGGTTACCATGTTTGTGGGCCTGGCCTGGCTGAGGGTGGGTGTGTCTTCTGGGTAGAATCGGCGGCGGGGCGACTTCGTCTCGACAGGTGATGGCGGTGTTGAGTTCACAGGGGAGCGGCGAGGCTGGAACACTGCCCCCTGTGGTCATCACAGGAACTGCAGGACAGCAGAATCATTTCAGAAACAATTTAATGTTTCAACAATTAATTATCAGTTAATCAGAAACCTTCCTCCGTCATCCTGTCTTCTTCTAAGTGCTGTTGTAGTTTCATGCAGCCTCCACCAGGTGTCAGCAGAGCTGCAGGTGTTTGGCTCTCACCTGTCAGTCCTGCAGCGGAGGGGAACAGTCGGGCAGCTACGACCTCCCTGTCTCCTCCGGCTCCTCCCCCTCCGTGGTGTCTGTTCCTGTGTCTCTTCCTCGTCTTCAGCGGGGACAACAGGACTCCGCCCCCCTCCTTCCCATCCAAGCCCCCCCCCTTCAGGTTCAAAGGGTCAGTGATGTCACGGGGAACCAGGATCTCTACGGGGTCTTCTCCCCGCAGTGGCAAGGGTGAGCACTTTGGCGTCTCCTGATTGGTTGCCCTGAGGAGAAAAAGGCGGAACTAAATTATCAGATGTCAAAACTTTAATTTTAGTTCCAAAACTTTTAAAAAGACGTTTAAACTCTTTGACGGCTGATCAAATATTTAAATTAAAACGATGAATCAAGAATCAAAGAAGTGTTTGACGTCTCACTTGTTGATGTCTTCGTCCAATAGCGAGTTGAGGTTCAACGGGTCAAAGATATTTCCTCCCAACAGGAAGTTACTGGGCAGCACAGGCTCTGATTGGCTCTCGCTGTGGGCACGCCGCCGCCGTTTAGCCAGCCCTTTGAAGCCGACGCCCATCGAAAACCGCCTCTTTGTGATCCGTTGAATGTTTGGCGCGCCGGACGTGATGGCGTGCTGACTGTTTCCAGGCGGGTGAAGTCCGTTGTTCGGGCAGACCGCCCGGGTCTTCGACAGTTTCGGCTGCTCTGATAGGCTGCCAGTGGCGGGGAAGGCGGGGCTAACCTCATTCGGGAGGACAGTCTCATTGTCCAGTGACATCCTGATCATCTTCTGCCTGTAGCCCTATCAGCCAATCACAGAGAGGGAGGGAGTTAGATTGACTGAGAGGATTACAGCTGCATTCAAGTGTTGTCGGACAAATTGGAAAAACGAGTTTCCGAGCTTGTTAAACGCACGTGTGCACCTGCTCACGTTTTAACAACTCGGAAACTGATCAGGTGCCCGACGCACACGGGGGATAAAACACGTTTAGTTACTGTTTAAATAATTCACGTCAAACTTCCTGTGTGGCATCAACGCCGTGTGCTGATTCCGACTTTCTGAACTGAAATCACTGAAGTCGGAGGAACGATTTGGAAACACCTGAATGCAGCATCTGTGGGTCTGTTAGCTCTTTACTGTCTCTGAGGAGCAGGAACAGGAAGTGCTCGCTCTGCTGAAGGTTGTCAGCATGGACAGGAAACACATCACACTTTTAACCCTGAGAGAGAGAGAGAGAGCGTGTGTGTGTGTGACGTGCACAAACACGTTCAGCTCTAACACACATGTTATCATCAGACACAATAAAGAGAGTTCAGGCACATTAAAGTTTGTTACATCCCATTGAGTGAATCATTCATTATGTTTTTACTTTCTTCAGTTTAGACCTCATTAATTACTTTTAAAATACTGTCATTTAATTTCTACACTTCAGCTGCTCTCTCTCTTTCACTCTGAGCAACTTTAAGAAATAAAATAATCATATAATAACAATGATAGTATAATAATAATTCTAAATATAATAATGACATAATGTGTACTCACCTCCACCTCTCTGTCAGTGTTTTGTTTCTAATATTATCCACACACTCATAAATAGACCCCTGTGTGTGTGTGTGTGTGTGTGTGTGTAAACTCCCTCTCTAAGCCCCGCCTCCGACTCTGTATCCACCAATCCCGGGCTGAGCTTATGAATAATTCAGGCCACTAACTGGTAAACACTTAGCTTCTCGAGCTAGCCACATCCGGCTAACGTGCAGATAGTGGCTAGCATGTGGCTAACACACGCCCCCTAAAGAAACACAAGCCCGCAAAACATTCCCGAAAACGCGCACTGTGCGTGAAAACAAGGCCCCGCAGGGCTCTCCGTGCGCGTGTCACTGTGTGCGTGCACGCTGACAAGTCCGGACTACACTGTTAGCCTTTAGCCGTCACTAGCGATAGCTAGTTGGAGTCTTCACGTCGTGTCCCACCGCCCAGCCCGCGCTTTTATACTCCACCAGAGGGGCCACGTGAGCGACGAGAGAACGCACCAATCACGCGCCGTTCTGAACTCAAGCCTCTCCAGTGCTAGGACCAATCATATACGCGCTTTGCCCGAGCACTGGTTGTGATTGGTCAAAAGTGAGAAAGGCGGGAGGATACCCTATGAAAGAGGTGCCCTACTCCCGCCTGACTGAAAAAACAAACACGACTGAAAATAAAAGGCAGTTTTGTCAAATTTAACGATTATTTAAGGAACATGTAGCAGCTGAATTACACTCTTAACCCGATTAAACACGTTTACAACCGACATGAGTTATCTTTGATCAGTTAAAGCCACACAGACAGGCTAAAATCAACGTTTACCAGGAAGACGTGTGTTAATTCGCCCTGTGTACAGTTTGCAAGGAAGACCTACTTTCTCCCTCGTCGCTAATTTTCTCCAACGAAAAGCTCGACACATCACATACTTTTTGCTCATACATAATTTTATCTCGAGTTAAATTCATGGATTTGAAAATGTCTCGGACTGTCTGCCAACATACACTTCTTTAAAATATGAAGTGAACGGTCGCCTGAGAGTCAAGACGAAGGGCTTCTTAACAGCATCAACAATAATCCATACCAGTAAGTAGGTTATCTGTTCGGTTGGTTTTCCTTTAAAGAGTTAATAACTGTGAGGACATTTTGCTCATTAATCACCAAACAAAACAAAACTTTATTATGAGAGTTCAAATCTTAGACACAAGCTGTTAAAGGGTTAATACTTCTTCACATTTAAGAATCAGATGTTTTTTTACCACCTTCAAATCTCAGACAAAACAACCTACAATATGTTCAAGAATGAAGACAGTGCAGTTCCTGGAGTGTCCACTAGAGGCTGGCTGCAGTTCCTGGAGTGTCCACTAGAGGCTGGCTGCAGTACCTGGAGTGTCCACTAGAGGCTGGCTGCAGTTCCTGGAGTGTCCACTAGAGGCTGGCTGCAGTTCCTGGAGTGTCCACTAGAGGCTGGCTGCAGCAGCACAGGTAGTCACATACACACCCATTCAAACAGCCTGTTTTTACAGCAGACATGAACATGTTTACAGCCTGTCATCATGGGTACAGACTGTGCAGGGGGTGAATTATTTTATAATGCATCTGCTTTTATGAACAATATGAGTTACTCATATATTTGATTGTGCACAAAGATGAAGCCCAAACAAATTGGTCATGATAATATGGCAAACATAAAATATTCCTAAACAGAAGACTCCTTCATTCACTTAAAGGGACAGAGCACTTGGGTTGTAAACATGCCAGAGTTAGCAACAGTGTTAATATACCGCCACACTACCTCTAATGTAATTAACTCAAATATATTAATAGATCATATAAAATAATTTATGTAAAGTTTAATTTTCATCCTGTCATATAACATGAATTAGTTATCATAACCCAAACACTAACAGTCTGTCTCTTACTCAGCATTTAAACTTCATTTACATGTTACAGCTGTCAATCAAACCCGCATGGCCCCCTCCTGTGTTCTGAACCAAGGAGGGGGCGGGGCCACAGCGTGCGTCTGTGTGTGTGCCAGAGAGGCTGATGAGAGTGAAGGATTAGGACTTCATTACCCAGCATGCACCGCGTGTGTTTGTAAAATCCCTAAAGAGGATTTATGTGGATCAGAGAGACGACATGCCGCTGAAGAGAGAAGGTGAGATGTTTTTTTTTTTTTATCGTTACCTGTTTCACACACTCTGTACCTGTGTGTGTGTTTAGATTGCTAAGTGTGTGTAGAAGTTTGTGTTTGTTGTGTTTGTGTGCTTTCACTGAGTCCTCCCCTTTCTCTGTTACTCTCCTCTGATCATCATGTTGATAATATTTACTCTGAGTGATGTCAATGCTGCCTCGTAAACAGGAAGCAGCTATGTTTGTTTGTTTGTAGTTCTTAGACTTTGTTTGTTTATGAGGTGTGAGGCTCACGCATCATTTCACCTGTACTACTAACACACACACACACACACACACACACACACACACACACACACACACACACTACTACTACTACTATAATGGGGAGGCTTTTTCTCTGTGTTGATACCACAAAATGATGCGATTACACTGAAGAATCTTCCCCTTGAAACGACTGTATGAAGCGTCCTTATGAAGTCAGACGAGGAAACACGGAGCCTCCGCTCAATTTCAACATGAAACAACATTCAGACTCCTGCTCGTATTTTCATCATGACATCAACATGACATCAAAAGAGGCACCGAATGAAAAACAAACATCATCAGAGAGACAAAGCTACATGTTTGCACATAGTTCTCAATTCCACAGGATCTTGTAGTTCTCTGTGATCTTGTAGTTCTTCCTGTGATCTTGTAGTTCTCCTGTGATCTTGTAGTTCTCCTGTGATCTTGTAGTTCTCCTGTGATCTTGTAGTTCTCCTGTGATCTTGTAGTTCTCCTGTGATCTTGTAGTTTTCTGTGATCTTGTAGTTCTCTGTGATCTTGTAGTTCTTCCTGTGATCTTGTAGTTTTCTGTGATCTTGTAGTTCTCTGTGATCTTGTAGTTCTCTGTGATCTTGTAGTTCTCTGTGATCTTGTAGTTCTCCTGTGATCTTGTAGTTCTTCCTGTGATCTTGTAGTTCTCTGTGATCTTGTAGTTCTCCTGTGATCTTGTAGTTCTTCCTGTGATCTTGTAGTTCTTCCTGTGATCTTGTAGTTCTCCTGTGATCTTGTAGTTCTTCCTGTGATCTTGTAGTTCTTCCTGTGATCTTGTAGTTCTCTGTGATCTTGTAGTTCTCCTATGATCTTGTAGTTCTCCTGTGATCTTGTAGTTTTCTGTGATCTTGTAGTTCTCTGTGATCTTGTAGTTCTCTGTGATCTTGTAGTTCTCCTATGATCTTGTAGTTCTCTGTGATCATGTAGTTCTCTGTGATCTTGTAGTTCTTCCTGTGATCTTTCAGTTCTTCCTGTGATCTTGTAGTTCTCTGTGATCTTGTAGTTCTCGGTGATCTTGTAGTTCTCATGTGATCTTGTAGTTCTCATGTGATCTTGTAGTTCTCTGTGATCTTGTAGTTCTCTGTGATCTTGTAGTTTTCTATTATCTTGTAGTTCTCTGTGATCTTGTAGTTTTCTATTATCTTGTAGTTCTCTGTGATCTTGTAGTTTTCTGTGGACCAGAGGTCACAAGGTGTCATGTTAGCATTGAAGCTAACTGCCCTGCTACAGCATTTAACCCTTTAGTTGAGACGCTATCACAGATACCGAGCATGCTCTGTGTGTCTCGTAGATACTGAACGTGCTCTGCAGGTGATGGAGGCCTGTCAGGCCGGAGCAGCAGAAGGGGTCAAAGGTCGCGCAGAGAAGCTGCTCAACATCTTCCAGAGTGACCTGTTCCAGGCCCTGCTGGGTAACACACACACACACACACACACACACACACACATAAGATCAGTTAGCTTAGCATATTGAGATTTCTTGCTTTTGCTTTAAAATGAATTAACACTCAGTAAGTTTAAATCAAGCAAAGAAGAACCTGATCAAATCTGTCATGTTGGGATGCTATGCTAGCCTTTGATGCTACAGTGACTTCCTGTTTACAAAGCCGATTGCTCCTGATTGGATATTCTTGTGAATAGATTTATGCAGTCTCCACCAGACCGCGATGAGGACTCAAGTTTCTTCTCTGCATCTTTAATCTGGTTTTAATTATGTTGTCTGTGTGACATCACAGACGCATCAGAGCTCAGTGATTGGACAGGAACGCTCCTTGCATGGCGGGATTAGTCCTCAGTGTGTGTGTGCGTGTGTGTGTGTGTGTGTGTGTGTGTGTGTGTGTGTGTGTGTGTGTGTGTGAGCATCTCATTAACGCTTTAACTGATCTGTTTGTGGGCTCGCTGCACTCTGATTGGTTAATCAGAGCAGCAGGTGTGTGGTTGATTTCCAATGGCAGGGTAGAGCTCCAAACAAAACACAACAAATTATTACAGTTAAGACCTGAGTCTGAGCTGCGGGGTCAAAGGTCATTAAAGCTCTGACGGCCCAATCAGCAGAGAGATAATCAGCTGATATAAAGGTTAGATTATTACAGAGACCTTTTACACCTTCATGTATATAACCTGAGTCAGACACAGCTCATTTACATATTTAAAGCTACAGACACAGAAACAGCCTGTTCTGAGCAGGGCTGAAATAGAGGGGTTTATAGACATGATCAAATACAGGATCAGAGTGGATTTACAACAACACACTTCACACACATGATGAAGAGGAGCGAGGACACTGATTCACCTGAAGAGGAGGAGATCATGTGACCTTGAATGGTAAACATTGGATGTCACTTTAAGACCAGACTCCTCTATTGATCAATTAGTTTGTGTAAAGCAATATTATAATGGATCCACACAATCGGTTTAAAACATCAAACTCACACAGTGAAGTAAACAAACACGCATGTAAAGTTCCTGTTTTTATGAATATAGATGATTGTGATAAAACAACAAAAACAAAAAAATATCAATCTGTAACCAAACTGTCTCTGCAGGGATTTATTCTGTAATTTGTTCACACACTAACAGAAACAACCGGAGCCTGTCAGGGACAAAAAACACAACTTTTAGTGCTCACACTTTATTCCATCAACCTGCTGCAGGACCAACTTTCTGTCTCTGTGTGTGTGTGTGTGTGTGTGTGTGTGTGTGTGTGTGTGTGTGTGTGTGTGTGTGTGTGTGTGTGTGTGTGTGTGTGTGTGTGTGTGTGTGTGTGTGTGTGTGTGTGTGTGTGTGTGTGTGTGTGTGTGTGCAGACATACAGGAGTTCTACGAGCTGACAGTTTGTGAGAACCAGACGACGAGCCGACCACACACACCTGGACAGGTATAAACATACACACACACACACACACTCTCTCTCTCTCTCCACTCTTTCTCTCTTTCATTCACATGGCAACACCCATCCCTGTTACTTAGCAACAGCTGCAGCAGCATTACCGGGGCAACAGCTGCATAACACCATGGCAACAGGAGCCCAACCCCCACCTCCCCTTTCTCTCTCTCTCTCTCTCTCTCTTCCTCTTCCGTCTTCTTTTCGAGTGACTCAAGGAGGTGTACACCCCCGCCCCCCCCCCCCCCCAAAAAAAAAAACCACACACCACTCTTCATCTGTCTTGCTCGCCCCCTCTCTCTCTCCTGCTCTCTCTCGCTCGCTCAGTGCTGACAGACGCAGGAAGAGCAGAAAAGAGCGAGCGAGCGGGCGAGCGAGGACAGACAGACAGACAAGGAGAGAGAGAGAGGGGGGGAGGGCGACAAAGAGAGAGAGAGAGAGAGAGAGACCGAGACCGAGCATGAGTGTGTGAGTGTGTGTGAAAATGTGTGTGTGTGAGTGTGTGTGAGTGTGTGTGTGTGTGGATATGGACTGCCTCTGCATTGTCACCACCAAGGTAAGAGCAGACCGCCCGCATGCACCGCTACAACAAATACACACACACACACACACACACACACGGTCCATACGATACACACACATGTCCTCATAAAACACATTTGTGTCAGCGTGTCCTCATAAACCATCAAAACCAGTTTTCATGTTTATCTGTGTTTTGCTGCTTCAGACATGTTTTCATTCATCTCTCTCTCTCTCTCTCTCTCTCTCTCTCTCTCTCTCTCTCTCTCTCTCTCTCTCTCTCTCTCCATCTCTGTCTCTGTCTCTGTCTCTCTCCCTCTTCATGTGTGTGTGTGTGTGTGTGTGTGTGTGTGTGTGTGTGGTTAGCGGGGCCACATTAGCAAGTATTTTTTTTGCTCAAGCTAGCTCCTGTGGGTAGCTGTTAGCAGGACTAACATGTTCAGTTGACACATGTTGAAACCTGTAACATGTCAGAGGAGCTCCAATGAAACAATCAATAATTGCTGTGTATTGATTGGCTGGAATGACGGTGCAACAGGTGTGTCATGTTGTGTTAAAGTGCTCTGTCACTGTGATCACCAGGTGTCCTCTCAGGTGAGGAGACTATAGAAGAGATAATGACGCTGAACCATCAGCTGGAGATGTCTCAGCTGACTGCTGGCTGACGTCTAACAATGCATCACCTCAAAGCTAGTTAGCATGATGTTAACTTAACAGGCGACTTGTTGATAAAGCTAACAAAAGTTTTACCCCTGGTTTAGTCTAATATATACAAGTGATTTGGCCCTCCATCTGTCCACTTTTAAAATCTAATATAAGCTTATTTTTATAGCCATGGTT
>NC_136710.1:644770-664770 GCF_947650265.1 Symphodus melops | reverse complement strand
AACACCCTCTACATGTGCCTATATCTAAACTGATAGCCTTCAGATGCTAACCGCGGTATTAGCGGTGGAATAACCTAGCATTAAGATGCTAACTATCTAGCTAGTAGAGTTGTTGTTAAAACGTAGATCTCATTGATGAACATTTACTAAACGATTATTCTATATCTGCAAATCAACGACCAAACACTGACACACCTGACAGTGAGAGGTCACCTGACTTCCTGTTCAAGTCGTCTGTGTGTTTAAAGAAGAAGTCATCAATCCAAACATCAGATTAGCTCCACGCTAAAGCTCAAACACGGCTGACGTCTCTACCTTTTTGGCTCAGCGAGTTAACTTAAGTCGGGCTCTCGAGGTCACGACCTGGAAAGTCGAGTCCTTGAAAAAGACTCTGCGTGTCTGTTTCGGGCTTCCGTAGTTTAATATTCAAACTCTTGTGATCATCGTCACGACATTTTCACAACATTCAGGATCTCTAAAAGCTGCTAGCTTAAACAGACGTGTTGAGCACTCAGTTTCCCACAATGCTTCACTCCATTGTGCCTGTTCTTAAAACTTAGCAGTAAAAAAAAGTGTTCCCTGTCGTGCTGTATGTGTGTGTGAGACAGAGAGAGAGAGATTCAATACATCGGCAACTTGTTTGGGCAACTTGGATTGGCAACATTTCTCAGTAAAGTTTATCATCATCATGACCTCACTTCCTGTCCGGACAGAAACGCTGCCCGTTTGTGGTTCCTGACAGAAAGAAGTCCAAAGACGTGCTCGTTAAGTTAATTGCTGCGGCTCGTTGCCTCTTTACACGTCAGCCCTGTGATTGGCCGACGACCAGTCCATATAGACCCCGCCTCTCGCCCAATGACAGCTGGGATGGGCTCCAGCCTCCATGAGCAGGATTGATGGGAGATTTATTATTAGATTAGCGGACGCTCTCGGAGCCCCGCCCCCTTCTGCTCCCAGCACTTCCTGTCTGTCTCGAGGCAAAAAGCCCCCTCACACAAACACTGGCTTAGTTTCCGTGTGTTCGCAGGTCACATGTTGCCCCACAGATCGCCTGCTTGTCGCCTCCATGCGTTCGTCTCACTGACATCCAGAACATTCCAAGTGGCTGTTGTTGTTTTGTGTGTTTGATTTTTTACAAGTATTTTTCTACAGCTTTTTGTATGTCATGCTAATAACACAGGGCAGTGTGTGTGTGTGTGTGTGTGTGTGTGTGTGTGTACAGACTCTGTATGTTTATTGGTTCGTCTTGTGGTTCTGATTTCACTTCCTGATTTAGCTGTTAGGATGTTGTTACCATGACGATGATGATAAAGAGTGTTATTGTTTTTATATTTTGATTTGAGCGCTTCATGAACAGACCGTGTCCTCTGATGTTTCGTGTCAGTCGTGAATCTTTAGTTTGTATTATCCTGTAAACCCTCAATAAAACTATACACACAGCTCCGTGTGTGTGTGTGTGTGTGTGTGTGTGTGTGTGTGACTCACAGCCTGTTTGCGGACCTGTCTCTGTACACTCCGTGTTTCCACTTCCTCTGCTGCAGAAAAAGGATGAGTGATGCAGAGTTTGAGCCTGACTGATGACTCATCATCTGAACAAGGTCCAGAACTTCTCCGAGTGAAGAAACGCTCAGAATCATTATTAATCATTTGAACATTTCAAACACTTCCTGAGTTACACTTTGAAGTCAACGCTGACCAGACCAACTTCCAGATTTGACCGTCCAGACTTGAACCAGCAACCCTTCACTTCCCCAGGTCCCTGCAGACCTTCACTGCTCAGCTGTCAATCAACAGAGTGGCTGTGTTAATCAGCTGTTTGTGTGATACACATATACGCACACACTGACACACACCTGCTATTATCTAAATGATAATGAGACGTGTCTGCAGGCGACCCTGTGTGTGTGTGTGTGTGTGTGTGTGTGTGTGTGTGTGTGTATACAGTCTGGCATTAGAGCAGCTGACAGTGTGACTGCGTCCTGTGTTCCCATAATGCCAGGCTTTACTGTGTGTTTGTGCGTGTGTGTGAGAGTGTGTGATGTCTTTGAGACGAGTGTGTCATTTCACAGAGCGACAAACAAAACACGGTGTGTTATTAACACACACACACACACACACACTCACACACACACACTTGGCGTCTCTTTCAGCTGCTTGATGAGCGAGTCGTCAGTCGTCTTTGTCTTTGTTCAGAAACACATCACCTGCTCGTCCAAAGGTAAGAGAGCGTGGGTCGGATATTTGAACACCTTCCATTGTAAGAGTCTGATCATCGTCTTCTCTACCTGTTTGATTAATTAAATGTTTTTTACATGAATTCAACTTTTAAAGAAACATAACTACAGATTTATAACTTTTTTTCAAGTCTTGAAATCCTGCTGAACATGAATTTAACCAGAGATGTTCGTCATCCTTTTGAAGAACACGTTTGTTTTCAGTGATTTCTGTTATTAATGAAACAAACCTTTAAGGAGAGTTTAAACAAAGCAAGCTGCAAAAACATGAAAAATAACTTTATTAATCTTGGTATTTAGTTTACTTTAATTACAGAGGAAATTAAAACAGAAGGCAAAGATCATTTATTTGTTCAAATATTAATCTGTCTTTATCTGGAAGGAGCTCAGTTCTAAAAACGAAGAAATTAGAAAAAAAGAATATTAAAGTTATTATTAATGAATGTTAAATTATTAAAAATAATCTGGAAAAATGGGGATGAAATTATTTGGACGGCTCCCTGCTTGGATTTATTGTCCTAATTTCTCTCAGATTAAAACATCTTTCACTTATTAAAAAAATAATAATTATTCACCAGTGAAGTGAGGACACGGTGGTTTATGAGGACGTTGCAAAGTTGCATGACAGAGCCGAGCTGAGACACCTATAAAAGTTGTGTTTCCTGCTCAGAAGTCTTTGAGTTACATTACTCTTTGGCATCAGAGAACATCCTGCACTCAATTTTAATTTCTCCTCACGAGTATAGAGACATAAAGAGCGAGTTATCAGATCATTGACTGGTTTTTAAAGAGAGCAACAAGAGCAACAAGCCAGACTAGCATGGGTCAGCAGTTTTTTTTAAAGTTTAGGAAACACATCCCTGTATTTACGAGTGTTGTTTGACTAAAATAAATCGTCCCTGAGGTTAACCTTATTGTGATGCTAATTCTTTTAGCCAATATAAGGCATTATGCTGTATGTGTTAGCATCAAGCGAACAAACACAAATCCATCTGGGTACATCGGTGAGTGCTTGCCCCGACCCCCTCTGGAGAAGGGTGAACCAGCTTTAACTGGTTTAAACCTGTGTGTTTGTTTCAGATGATGGACGAAGAATCCACCAAGCGTTACGTTCAGGCAGCTGAAGACGGACAGAAGCAGAAAGAAGTCGAGGTGAAAATGTTTTCAGATTCTAAGATACGCTGGGACCCTCCAGCCAGAATTCATCATCATCATCTTATAAACAATCTGACAGCAACTGTAAAACTTTTTATTTACAAAGTTCATTTATTTATAAACTATAACTCTAAAGAACATTTAAAAAACTTAGAGGAGCAGTCTGGACCTCTGCCCCCTAGTGTTTAAAATGAGTACTGCAGTCTAAGCTCTAATCATCACAGAGAGCTGCCCCCTAGTGTTTAAAATGAGTACTGCAGTCTAAGCTCTAATCATCACAGAGAGCTGCCCCCTAGTGTTTAAAATGAGTACTGCAGTCTAAGCTCTAATCATCACAGAGAGCTGCCCCCTAGTGTTTAAAATGAGTACTGCAGTCTAAGCTCTAATCATCACAGAGAGCTGCCCCCTAGTGTTTAAAATGAGTACTGCAGTCTAAACTCTAATCATCACAGAGAGCTCAAAAAGTTCCGGCCAATCTCGTGAACATCCGTACTTCTGACGTACATAAAAATGCAGACTCTGATTTGGGATCATACTCGATGTGATGAGCGTGTGTTTTCAGACGCAGCCTCCGACTCTAAACCGACCACCAGTTTCTAAATGAACTGAAGATAACTTGAGCTAGCTCGAGACCATAAACTCTTCATGGCAGAATGTTAACTGAGAAGAAGGGCCGCCATATCTTTATGACTGTGATAAGTGCTGTGTTACTCTGAATCACCGCTCTGATTGTCTGTGACTTTTATGTGGCGTTGTGATTGGCTGCTGTGTTTTGAAGTTTTATTGTGATGATAAAATAATCATGAGTGTGTGATAACAAAACTGTGAGTCCTGCAGTTTGATACAGACGGAAAACTGCAGCTGCTGATGGAAAAAAACAATTGAAGGTTAGCAGGTCATCGTGATCACATGAAGTTCAACAGGTCACTCCTCTGCACATTTTTCCATCACGTGACTTGTGAGGGATGTGTGTGTGTGAGAGAGCTGGTTTAATGATTAGGGCAATCAAACGATAAATCTATGTTTTAATGACGGAAAGAGAGAGAGAGAGAGAGAGAGAGAGAGAGAGATGCAGTGAGAGAGAAGGACAGAGGACGAGTAAAAGGAGAAGTGTGGAGAAAACCAGAGAAGGAATGTGCAAACAAAACACACCGAGTGTCACGTGACGAGGTCAAATGAATGATAACCTTTCTGCTGTTATTTCCCATGTCTTTAACTAATCCGTCAAACTCGACCTGTCAGACGTCCATAAACTTGTCAGATGGGAAGTTAAAGTCTCAGAAAAACTCTCCGCTTGGCTTCCACGTGGAACAGCAGAGGAGGGAACAATCAACATACATCAAGCTTCCAGTTAACTTCCATAGATGTTAACTGGATAATTCTGCATAACTTTTGGACCAGAGAAGGTAGACGCTTTGAAGGTTATAAGGTTAGAGGTTAGAACGCAGAAAGCTTTACAAACCCATGCAGAGCTGGCTAAACACTGAAGCTACAGTGTCCACCACATGCAGAGCTGGCTAAACACTGAAGCTACAGTGTCTCTACATGCAGAGCTGGCTAAACACTGAAGCTACAGTGTCCACCACATGCAGAGCTGGCTAAACACTGAAGCTACAGTGTCTCTACATGCAGAGCTGGCTAAACACTGAAGCTACAGTGTCCACCACATGCAGAGCTGGCTAAACACTGAAGCTACAGTGTCCACCACATGCAGAGCTGGCTAAACACTGAAGCTACAGTGTCCACCACATGCAGAGCTGGCTAAACACTGAAGCAACAGTGTCCACCACATGCAGAGCTGGCTAAACACTGAAGCTACAGTGTCCACCACATGCTGAACTCTAAAGAGTTCATGTTGGATCCTGAGCGTCATCATGCAGGTTGTAACTTTTTAAACGTTCATAGTGTGTCAGTGAAAGGTTGCAGGTGAGCAGCTGACTGGATGTGATGAAGGCAGGTGAACAGCTGACTGGATGTGATGAAGGCAGGTGAACAGCTGACTGGATGTGATGAAGGCAGGTGAACAGCTGACTGGATGTGATGAAGGCAGGTGAACAGCTGACTGGATGTGATGAAGGCAGGTGAACAGCTGACTGGATGTGATGAAGGCAGGTGAACAGCTGACTAGATGTGATGAAGGCAGGTGAACAGCTGACTGGATGTGATGAAGGCAGGTGAACAGCTGACTAGATGTGATGAAGGCAGGTGAACAGCTGACTGGATGTGATGAAGGCAGGTGAACAGCTGACTGGATGTGATGAAGGCAGGTGAACAGCTGACTGGATGTGATGAAGGCAGGTGAACAGCTGACTGGATGTGATGAAGGCAGGTGAACAGCTGACTGGATGTGATGAAGGCAGGTGAAGGTGAGCTCCTCTCTCTCTGCTGCTCGTCACACTGAAACACTGACCACAATCTGAAGTCACCAAAACAAACAATAAATATGCCCGTCCAGCTAGCTAGCTTACCAAGCTAGCATGCTGGACCCCCCTGGGCTCAGGTGTGTTTTTACCTCCTTGATGGAAATTCCCTCGTTGAAATGGACGCTCCAAAGTGACGCAAGTTGAAATTGACGAGAAATCGCAACGACGGAAATTCGGAAATCGCAATGAAGTTGGAAATGAAATCACACTCATCCTTCACACTCACACGCTTGTGTGACTCACCTGGTCTGAAGCGGGGATCGAACCCGGGTGTCCACGTTGCCAGGCGGAGTCCATCACCGCTCGGCCGTCTTCAGCGCTGAAATCTGAGGAGAACCGGAGCGAGGAAGAAGATGAGAGCCAAGCTGAACAAACTTTATTAACATCAATGAAGAGAAACAAAGATGGCCGACTTTATTTAACCAGATCATGTTCACACTGACACACCTTCAACCAGCACACAGACACACACCTACCTGTTGTCATGGTTACCTCTCTACCCCTGGTTAGCTCAGCTGGGAGAGGATCAGGCTTTCAGTCTGAAGGTTGTGGGTTCAAATCCCCCTCAGTCATAGTCCACTTTGATGCTGGTGTGTTTTAGTGACGAGCGGATCGATGAGTCGTTTAAAGACGCTCACAGCTGATTGGCTGCTGATGGTTTTACACTGATCAGCTGTGACTGAATCAACGACTGTCGGCCTCTGAAATATTTCAAGAGACTTTTAGGACTCAGACCCCTGAAGGGTTAGACTCTTTAAGGAAGTCCTGAACCCACAAGACGAATCCTGAATCCTCTCAGACCATCAGAGAAACTCCCTGCAGGTTTAGCTCAGTGTGTTGGAGGAGGGTTAGAGATCTGAAGGTTGTGGGTTTGAATCCTGTTTGTTCTGGTTTTGTTGTTTCACTTTAGCTCTTTGTCAGGTCAGAGATGATAGATAGTGTAGATAATGCACAAGTCTCTAACATGAACTCCAGATAATTAAAGGACCAATCAGAGAGCTGCTCTCTTCTTCTGTGATCATGAAGGAAACATGCTGTGTTGAAGCTTCTCTGACAACAATGCAGCAGCCAGTATGTCCTCCTTCTAACTTTAGATTCTGCTCCTGAATGCTCTGGATCTGTTTGGACCAGAGAAGGTAGGCGGGGGTTTGAAGGCCGTTTTGGACGCCCCTGGGTTTGCCAGATATGAGAGCAGTTATCAGGTGAACAGGTGTTGCAGCGATGGAAGCGGGCAGTGGAACTGCTTCAGATAGAAGTGATTGTACCCGAGCTAAAAAGCCTCTGCATGTTTCTAATAAGCTCCAGCAGCAGAAAGCTGCTCAAACTAGGATCAATGTTGGAGATGAAACATGGAGAGAGGTTAGAACGCAGAAAGCTTTACAGAGCCATGCAGAGCTGGCTAAACACTGAAGCTACAGTGTCCACCACATGCAGAGCTGGCTAAACACTGAAGCTACAGTGTCCACCACATGCAGAGCTGGCTAAACACTGAAGCTACAGTGTCCACCACATGTAGAGCTGGCTAAACACTGAAGCTACAGTGTCCACCACATGTAGAGCTGGCTAAACACTGAAGCTACAGTGTCCACCACATGCAGAGCTGGCTAAACACTGAAGCTACAGTGTCCACCACATGCAGAGCTGGCTAAACACTGAACCTACAGTGTCCACCACATGCAGAGCTGGCTAAACACTGAAGCTACAGTGTCCACCACATGCTGACCTCTAAAGAGTTCATGTTGGATCCTTAGCGTCATCATGCAGGTTGTAACTTTTTAAACGTTCATAGTGTGTAAGTGAAAGGTTGCAGGTGAACAGCTGACTGGATGTGATGAAGGCAGGTGAACAGCTGACTGGATGTGATGAAGGCAGGTGAACAGCTGACTGGATGTGATGAAGGCAGGTGAACAGCTGACTGGATGTGATGAAGGCAGGTGAACAGCTGACTGGATGTGATGAAGGCAGGTGAACAGCTGACTGGATGTGATGAAGGCAGGTGAACAGCTGACTGGATGTGATGAAGGCAGGTGAACAGCTGACTGGATGTGATGAAGGCAGGTGAACAGCTGACTAGATGTGATGAAGGCAGGTGAACAGCTGACTGGATGTGATGAAGGCAGGTGAAGGTGAGCTCCTTTCTCTCTGCTGCTCGTCACACTGAAACACTGACCACAATCTGAAGTCACCAAAACAAACAATAAATATGCCCGTCCAGCTAGCTAGCTTACCAAGCTAGCATGCTGGACCCCCCTGGGCTCAGGTGTGTTTTTACCTCCTTGATGGAAATTCCCTCGTTGAAATGGACGCTCCAAAGTGACGCAAGTTGAAATTGACGAGAAATCGCAACAACGGAAATTCGGAACGACGGAAATTCGGAAATCGCAACGAAGTGGGAAATGAAATCACACTCATCCTTCACACTCACACGCTTGTGTGACTCACCTGGTCTGAAGCGGGGATCGAACCCGGGTGTCCACGTTGCCAGGCGGAGTCCATCACCGCTCGGCCGTCTTCAGCGCTGAAATCTGAGGAGAACCGGAGCGAGGAAGAAGATGAGAGCCAAGCTGAACAAACTTTATTAACATCAATGAAGAGAAACAAAGATGGCCGACTTTATTTAACCAGATCATGTTCACACTGACACACCTTCAACCAGCACACATACACACACCTACCTGTTGTCATGGTTACCTCTCTACCCCCTGGTTAGCTCAGCTGGGAGAGGATCAGGCTTTCAGTCTGAAGGTTGTGGGTTCAAATCCCCCTCAGTCATAGTCCACTTTGATGCTGGTGTGTTTTAGTGACGAGCGGATCGATGAGTCTTTTAAAGACGCTCACAGCTGATTGGCTGCTGATGGTTTTACACTGATCAGCTGTGACTGAATCAACGACTGTCGGCCTCTGAAATATTTCAGGAGACTTTTAGGACTCAGACCCCTGAAGGGTTAGACTCTTTAAGGAAGTCCTGAACCCACAAGACGAATCCTGAATCCTCTCAGACCATCAGAGAAACTCCCTGCAGGTTTAGCTCAGTGTGTTGGAGGAGGGTTAGAGATCTGAAGGTTGTGGGTTTGAATCCTGTTTGTTCTGGTTTTGTTGTCTCACTTTAGCTCTTTGTCAGGTCAGAGATGATAGATAGTGTAGATAATGCACGAATCTCTAACATGAACTCCAGATAATTAAAGGACCAATCAGAGAGCTGCTCTCTTCCTGTGTGATCATGAAGGAAACCTGCTGTGTTGAAGCTTCTCTGACAACAATTCAGCAGCCAGTATGTCCTCCTTCTAACTTTAGATTCTGCTCCTGAATGCTCTGGATTTGATTGGACCAGAGAAGGTAGGCGGGGCTTTGAAGGCCGTTTTGGACGCCCCTGGGTTTGCCAGATATGAGAGCAGTTATCAGGTCAACAGGTGTTGCAGCGATGGAAGCGGGCAGTGGAACTGCTTCAGATAGAAGTGATTGTACCCGAGCTAAAAAGCCTCTGCATGTTTCTAATAAGCTCCAGCAGCAGAAAGCTGCTCAAACTAGGATCAATGTTGGAGATGAAACATGGAGAGAGGTTAGAACGCAGAAAGCTTTACAGACCCATGCAGAGATGGCTAAACGCTGAAGCTACAGTGTCCACCACATGCAGAGCTGGCTAAACACTGAAGCTACAGTGTCCACCACATGCAGAGCTGGCTAAACACTGAAGCTACAGTGTCCACCACATGCAGAGCTGGCTAAACACTGAAGCTACAGTGTCCACCACATGCAGAGCTGGCTAAACACTGAAGCTACAGTGTCCACCACATGCAGAGCTGGCTAAACACTGAAGCTACAGTGTCCACCACATGCTGACCTCTAAAGAGTTCATGTTGGATCCTTAGAGTCATCATGCAGGTTGTAACTTTTTAAAAGTTCATAGTGTGTAAGTGAAAGGTTGCAGGTGAACAGCTGACTGGATGTGATGAAGGCAGGTGAACAGCTGACTGGATGTGATGAAGGCAGGTGAAGGTGAGCTCCTCTCTCTCTGCTGCTCGTCACACTGAAACACTGACCACAATCTGAAGTCACCAAAACAAACAATAAATATGCCCGTCCAGCTAGCTAGCTTACCAAGCTAGCATGCTGGACCCCCCTGGGCTCAGGTGTGTTTTTACCTCCTTGATGGAAATTCCCTCGTTGAAATGGACGCTCCAAAGTGACGCAAGTTGAAATTGACGAGAAATCGCAACGACGGAAATTCGGAAATCGCAATGAAGTTGGAAATGAAATCACACTCATCCTTCACACTCACACGCTTGTGTGACTCACCTGGTCTGAAGCGGGGATCGAACCCGGGTGTCCACGTTGCCAGGCGGAGTCCATCACCGCTCGGCCGTCTTCAGCGCTGAAATCTGAGGAGAACCGGAGCGAGGAAGAAGATGAGAGCCAAGCTGAACAAACTTTATTAACATCAATGAAGAGAAACAAAGATGGCCGACTTTATTTAACCAGATCATGTTCACACTGACACACCTTCAACCAGCACACATACACACACCTACCTGTTGTCATGGTTACCTCTCTACCCCCTGGTTAGCTCAGCTGGGAGAGGATCAGGCTTTCAGTCTGAAGGTTGTGGGTTCAAATCCCCCTCAGTCATAGTCCACTTTGATGCTGGTGTGTTTTAGTGACGAGCGGATCGATGAGTCTTTTAAAGACGCTCACAGCTGATTGGCTGCTGATGGTTTTACACTGATCAGCTGTGACTGAATCAACGACTGTCGGCCTCTGAAATATTTCAGGAGACTTTTAGGACTCAGACCCCTGAAGGGTTAGACTCTTTAAGGAAGTCCTGAACCCACAAGACGAATCCTGAATCCTCTCAGACCATCAGAGAAACTCCCTGCAGGTTTAGCTCAGTGTGTTGGAGGAGGGTTAGAGATCTGAAGGTTGTGGGTTTGAATCCTGTTTGTTCTGGTTTTGTTGTCTCACTTTAGCTCTTTGTCAGGTCAGAGATGATAGATAGTGTAGATAATGCACGAATCTCTAACATGAACTCCAGATAATTAAAGGACCAATCAGAGAGCTGCTCTCTTCCTGTGTGATCATGAAGGAAACCTGCTGTGTTGAAGCTTCTCTGACAACAATTCAGCAGCCAGTATGTCCTCCTTCTAACTTTAGATTCTGCTCCTGAATGCTCTGGATTTGATTGGACCAGAGAAGGTAGGCGGGGCTTTGAAGGCCGTTTTGGACGCCCCTGGGTTTGCCAGATATGAGAGCAGTTATCAGGTCAACAGGTGTTGCAGCGATGGAAGCGGGCAGTGGAACTGCTTCAGATAGAAGTGATTGTACCCGAGCTAAAAAGCCTCTGCATGTTTCTAATAAGCTCCAGCAGCAGAAAGCTGCTCAAACTAGGATCAATGTTGGAGATGAAACATGGAGAGAGGTTAGAACGCAGAAAGCTTTACAGACCCATGCAGAGATGGCTAAACGCTGAAGCTACAGTGTCCACCACATGCAGAGCTGGCTAAACACTGAAGCTACAGTGTCCACCACATGCAGAGCTGGCTAAACACTGAAGCTACAGTGTCCACCACATGCAGAGCTGGCTAAACACTGAAGCTACAGTGTCCACCACATGCAGAGCTGGCTAAACACTGAAGCTACAGTGTCCACCACATGCAGAGCTGGCTAAACACTGAAGCTACAGTGTCCACCACATGCTGACCTCTAAAGAGTTCATGTTGGATCCTTAGAGTCATCATGCAGGTTGTAACTTTTTAAAAGTTCATAGTGTGTAAGTGAAAGGTTGCAGGTGAACAGCTGACTGGATGTGATGAAGGCAGGTGAACAGCTGACTGGATGTGATGAAGGCAGGTGAACAGCTGACTGGATGTGATGAAGGCAGGTGAAGGTGAGCTCCTCTCTCTCTGCTGCTCGTCACACTGAAACACTGACCACAATCTGAAGTCACCAAAACAAACAATAAATATGCCCGTCCAGCTAGCTAGCTTACCAAGCTAGCATGCTGGACCCCCCTGGGCTCAGGTGTGTTTTTACCTCCTTGATGGAAATTCCCTCGTTGAAATGGACGCTCCAAAGTGACGCAAGTTGAAATTGACGAGAAATCGCAACGACGGAAATTCGGAAATCGCAATGAAGTTGGAAATGAAATCACACTCATCCTTCACACTCACACGCTTGTGTGACTCACCTGGTCTGAAGCGGGGATCGAACCCGGGTGTCCACGTTGCCAGGCGGAGTCCATCACCGCTCGGCCGTCTTCAGCGCTGAAATCTGAGGAGAACCGGAGCGAGGAAGAAGATGAGAGCCAAGCTGAACAAACTTTATTAACATCAATGAAGAGAAACAAAGATGGCCGACTTTATTTAACCAGATCATGTTCACACTGACACACCTTCAACCAGCACACAGACACACACCTACCTGTTGTCATGGTTACCTCTCTACCCCTGGTTAGCTCAGCTGGGAGAGGATCAGGCTTTCAGTCTGAAGGTTGTGGGTTCAAATCCCCCTCAGTCATAGTCCACTTTGATGCTGGTGTGTTTTAGTGACGAGCGGATCGATGAGTCGTTTAAAGACGCTCACAGCTGATTGGCTGCTGATGGTTTTACACTGATCAGCTGTGACTGAATCAACGACTGTCGGCCTCTGAAATATTTCAAGAGACTTTTAGGACTCAGACCCCTGAAGGGTTAGACTCTTTAAGGAAGTCCTGAACCCACAAGACGAATCCTGAATCCTCTCAGACCATCAGAGAAACTCCCTGCAGGTTTAGCTCAGTGTGTTGGAGGAGGGTTAGAGATCTGAAGGTTGTGGGTTTGAATCCTGTTTGTTCTGGTTTTGTTGTTTCACTTTAGCTCTTTGTCAGGTCAGAGATGATAGATAGTGTAGATAATGCACAAGTCTCTAACATGAACTCCAGATAATTAAAGGACCAATCAGAGAGCTGCTCTCTTCTTCTGTGATCATGAAGGAAACATGCTGTGTTGAAGCTTCTCTGACAACAATGCAGCAGCCAGTATGTCCTCCTTCTAACTTTAGATTCTGCTCCTGAATGCTCTGGATCTGTTTGGACCAGAGAAGGTAGGCGGGGGTTTGAAGGCCGTTTTGGACGCCCCTGGGTTTGCCAGATATGAGAGCAGTTATCAGGTGAACAGGTGTTGCAGCGATGGAAGCGGGCAGTGGAACTGCTTCAGATAGAAGTGATTGTACCCGAGCTAAAAAGCCTCTGCATGTTTCTAATAAGCTCCAGCAGCAGAAAGCTGCTCAAACTAGGATCAATGTTGGAGATGAAACATGGAGAGAGGTTAGAACGCAGAAAGCTTTACAGAGCCATGCAGAGCTGGCTAAACACTGAAGCTACAGTGTCCACCACATGCAGAGCTGGCTAAACACTGAAGCTACAGTGTCCACCACATGCAGAGCTGGCTAAACACTGAAGCTACAGTGTCCACCACATGTAGAGCTGGCTAAACACTGAAGCTACAGTGTCCACCACATGTAGAGCTGGCTAAACACTGAAGCTACAGTGTCCACCACATGCAGAGCTGGCTAAACACTGAAGCTACAGTGTCCACCACATGCAGAGCTGGCTAAACACTGAACCTACAGTGTCCACCACATGCAGAGCTGGCTAAACACTGAAGCTACAGTGTCCACCACATGCTGACCTCTAAAGAGTTCATGTTGGATCCTTAGCGTCATCATGCAGGTTGTAACTTTTTAAACGTTCATAGTGTGTAAGTGAAAGGTTGCAGGTGAACAGCTGACTGGATGTGATGAAGGCAGGTGAACAGCTGACTGGATGTGATGAAGGCAGGTGAACAGCTGACTGGATGTGATGAAGGCAGGTGAACAGCTGACTGGATGTGATGAAGGCAGGTGAACAGCTGACTGGATGTGATGAAGGCAGGTGAACAGCTGACTGGATGTGATGAAGGCAGGTGAACAGCTGACTAGATGTGATGAAGGCAGGTGAACAGCTGACTGGATGTGATGAAGGCAGGTGAAGGTGAGCTCCTTTCTCTCTGCTGCTCGTCACACTGAAACACTGACCACAATCTGAAGTCACCAAAACAAACAATAAATATGCCCGTCCAGCTAGCTAGCTTACCAAGCTAGCATGCTGGACCCCCCTGGGCTCAGGTGTGTTTTTACCTCCTTGATGGAAATTCCCTCGTTGAAATGGACGCTCCAAAGTGACGCAAGTTGAAATTGACGAGAAATCGCAACGACGGAAATTCGGAACGACGGAAATTCGGAAATCGCAACGAAGTGGGAAATGAAATCACACTCATCCTTCACACTCACACGCTTGTGTGACTCACCTGGTCTGAAGCGGGGATCGAACCCGGGTGTCCACGTTGCCAGGCGGAGTCCATCACCGCTCGGCCGTCTTCAGCGCTGAAATCTGAGGAGAACCGGAGCGAGGAAGAAGATGAGAGCCAAGCTGAACAAACTTTATTAACATCAATGAAGAGAAACAAAGATGGCCGACTTTATTTAACCAGATCATGTTCACACTGACACACCTTCAACCAGCACACATACACACACCTACCTGTTGTCATGGTTACCTCTCTACCCCCTGGTTAGCTCAGCTGGGAGAGGATCAGGCTTTCAGTCTGAAGGTTGTGGGTTCAAATCCCCCTCAGTCATAGTCCACTTTGATGCTGGTGTGTTTTAGTGACGAGCGGATCGATGAGTCTTTTAAAGACGCTCACAGCTGATTGGCTGCTGATGGTTTTACACTGATCAGCTGTGACTGAATCAACGACTGTCGGCCTCTGAAATATTTCAGGAGACTTTTAGGACTCAGACCCCTGAAGGGTTAGACTCTTTAAGGAAGTCCTGAACCCACAAGACGAATCCTGAATCCTCTCAGACCATCAGAGAAACTCCCTGCAGGTTTAGCTCAGTGTGTTGGAGGAGGGTTAGAGATCTGAAGGTTGTGGGTTTGAATCCTGTTTGTTCTGGTTTTGTTGTCTCACTTTAGCTCTTTGTCAGGTCAGAGATGATAGATAGTGTAGATAATGCACGAATCTCTAACATGAACTCCAGATAATTAAAGGACCAATCAGAGAGCTGCTCTCTTCCTGTGTGATCATGAAGGAAACCTGCTGTGTTGAAGCTTCTCTGACAACAATGCAGCAGCCAGTATGTCCTCCTTCTAACTTTAGATTCTGCTCCTGAATGCTCTGGATTTGATTGGACCAGAGAAGGTAGGCGGGGCTTTGAAGGCCGTTTTGGACGCCCCTGGGTTTGCCAGATATGAGAGCAGTTATCAGGTCAACAGGTGTTGCAGCGATGGAAGCGGGCAGTGGAACTGCTTCAGATAGAAGTGATTGTACCCGAGCTAAAAAGCCTCTGCATGTTTCTAATAAGCTCCAGCAGCAGAAAGCTGCTCAAACTAGGATCAATGTTGGAGATGAAACATGGAGAGAGGTTAGAACGCAGAAAGCTTTACAGACCCATGCAGAGATGGCTAAACGCTGAAGCTACAGTGTCCACCACATGCAGAGCTGGCTAAACACTGAAGCTACAGTGTCCACCACATGCAGAGCTGGCTAAACACTGAAGCTACAGTGTCCACCACATGCAGAGCTGGCTAAACACTGAAGCTACAGTGTCCACCACATGCAGAGCTGGCTAAACACTGAAGCTACAGTGTCCACCACATGCAGAGCTGGCTAAACAC
Organism: Symphodus melops; assembly: GCF_947650265.1. Classification (NCBI taxonomy): domain Eukaryota; kingdom Metazoa; phylum Chordata; class Actinopteri; order Labriformes; family Labridae; genus Symphodus; species Symphodus melops. Next base: position 649,270 of record NC_136710.1, on the reverse strand, counting down.
TGAAGCTACAGTGTCCACCACATGCTGACCTCTAAAGAGTTCATGTTGGATCCTTAGAGTCATCATGCAGGTTGTAACTTTTTAAAAGTTCATAGTGTGTAAGTGAAAGGTTGCAGGTGAACAGCTGACTGGATGTGATGAAGGCAGGTGAACAGCTGACTGGATGTGATGAAGGCAGGTGAAGGTGAGCTCCTCTCTCTCTGCTGCTCGTCACACTGAAACACTGACCACAATCTGAAGTCACCAAAACAAACAATAAATATGCCCGTCCAGCTAGCTAGCTTACCAAGCTAGCATGCTGGACCCCCCTGGGCTCAGGTGTGTTTTTACCTCCTTGATGGAAATTCCCTCGTTGAAATGGACGCTCCAAAGTGACGCAAGTTGAAATTGACGAGAAATCGCAACGACGGAAATTCGGAACGACGGAAATTCGGAAATCGCAACGAAGTGGGAAATGAAATCACACTCATCCTTCACACTCACACGCTTGTGTGACTCACCTGGTCTGAAGCGGGGATCGAACCCGGGTGTCCACGTTGCCAGGCGGAGTCCATCACCGCTCGGCCGTCTTCAGCGCTGAAATCTGAGGAGAACCGGAGCGAGGAAGAAGATGAGAGCCAAGCTGAACAAACTTTATTAACATCAATGAAGAGAAACAAAGATGGCCGACTTTATTTAACCAGATCATGTTCACACTGACACACCTTCAACCAGCACACATACACACACCTACCTGTTGTCATGGTTACCTCTCTACCCCTGGTTAGCTCAGCTGGGAGAGGATCAGGCTTTCAGTCTGAAGGTTGTGGGTTCAAATCCCCCTCAGTCATAGTCCACTTTGATGCTGGTGTGTTTTAGTGACGAGCGGATCGATGAGTCTTTTAAAGACGCTCACAGCTGATTGGCTGCTGATGGTTTTACACTGATCAGCTGTGACTGAATCAACGACTGTCGGCCTCTGAAATATTTCAGGAGACTTTTAGGACTCAGACCCCTGAAGGGTTAGACTCTTTAAGGAAGTCCTGAACCCACAAGACGAATCCTGAATCCTCTCAGACCATCAGAGAAACTCCCTGCAGGTTTAGCTCAGTGTGTTGGAGGAGGGTTAGAGATCTGAAGGTTGTGGGTTTGAATCCTGTTTGTTCTGGTTTTGTTGTCTCACTTTAGCTCTTTGTCAGGTCAGAGATGATAGATAGTGTAGATAATGCACGAATCTCTAACATGAACTCCAGATAATTAAAGGACCAATCAGAGAGCTGCTCTCTTCCTGTGTGATCATGAAGGAAACCTGCTGTGTTGAAGCTTCTCTGACAACAATGCAGCAGCCAGTATGTCCTCCTTCTAACTTTAGATTCTGCTCCTGAATGCTCTGGATTTGATTGGACCAGAGAAGGTAGGCGGGGCTTTGAAGGCCGTTTTGGACGCCCCTGGGTTTGCCAGATATGAGAGCAGTTATCAGGTCAACAGGTGTTGCAGCGATGGAAGCGGGCAGTGGAACTGCTTCAGATAGAAGTGATTGTACCCGAGCTAAAAAGCCTCTGCATGTTTCTAATAAGCTCCAGCAGCAGAAAGCTGCTCAAACTAGGATCAATGTTGGAGATGAAACATGGAGAGAGGTTAGAACGCAGAAAGCTTTACAGACCCATGCAGAGATGGCTAAACGCTGAAGCTACAGTGTCCACCACATGCAGAGCTGGCTAAACACTGAAGCTACAGTGTCCACCACATGCAGAGCTGGCTAAACACTGAAGCTACAGTGTCCACCACATGCAGAGCTGGCTAAACACTGAAGCTACAGTGTCCACCACATGCAGAGCTGGCTAAACACTGAAGCTACAGTGTCCACCACATGCAGAGCTGGCTAAACACTGAAGCTACAGTGTCCACCACATGCTGACCTCTAAAGAGTTCATGTTGGATCCTTAGAGTCATCATGCAGGTTGTAACTTTTTAAAAGTTCATAGTGTGTAAGTGAAAGGTTGCAGGTGAACAGCTGACTGGATGTGATGAAGGCAGGTGAACAGCTGACTGGATGTGATGAAGGCAGGTGAACAGCTGACTGGATGTGATGAAGGCAGGTGAACAGCTGACTAGATGTGATGAAGGCAGGTGAACAGCTGACTGGATGTGATGAAGGCAGGTGAACAGCTGACTAGATGTGATGAAGGCAGGTGAACAGCTGACTGGATGTGATGAAGGCAGGTGAACAGCTGACTGGATGTGATGAAGGCAGGTGAACAGCTGACTGGATGTGATGAAGGCAGGTGAACAGCTGACTGGATGTGATGAAGGCAGGTGAACAGCTGACTGGATGTGATGAAGGCAGGTGAAGGTGAGCTCCTCTCTCTCTGCTGCTCGTCACACTGAAACACTGACCACAATCTGAAGTCACCAAAACAAACAATAAATATGCCCGTCCAGCTAGCTAGCTTACCAAGCTAGCATGCTGGACCCCCCTGGGCTCAGGTGTGTTTTTACCTCCTTGATGGAAATTCCCTCGTTGAAATGGACGCTCCAAAGTGACGCAAGTTGAAATTGACGAGAAATCGCAACGACGGAAATTCGGAACGACGGAAATTCGGAAATCGCAACGAAGTGGGAAATGAAATCACACTCATCCTTCACACTCACACGCTTGTGTGACTCACCTGGTCTGAAGCGGGGATCGAACCCGGGTGTCCACGTTGCCAGGCGGAGTCCATCACCGCTCGGCCGTCTTCAGCGCTGAAATCTGAGGAGAACCGGAGCGAGGAAGAAGATGAGAGCCAAGCTGAACAAACTTTATTAACATCAATGAAGAGAAACAAAGATGGCCGACTTTATTTAACCAGATCATGTTCACACTGACACACCTTCAACCAGCACACATACACACACCTACCTGTTGTCATGGTTACCTCTCTACCCCTGGTTAGCTCAGCTGGGAGAGGATCAGGCTTTCAGTCTGAAGGTTGTGGGTTCAAATCCCCCTCAGTCATAGTCCACTATGATGCTGGTGTGTTTTAGTGACGAGCGGATCGATGAGTCGTTTAAAGACGCTCACAGCTGATTGGCTGCTGATGGTTTTACACTGATCAGCTGTGACTGAATCAACGACTGTCGGCCTCTGAAATATTTCAGGAGACTTTTAGGACTCAGACCCCTGAAGGGTTAGACTCTTTAAGGAAGTCCTGAACCCACAAGACGAATCCTGAATCCTCTCAGACCATCAGAGAAACTCCCTGCAGGTTTAGCTCAGTGTGTTGGAGGAGGGTTAGAGATCTGAAGGTTGTGGGTTTGAATCCTGTTTGTTCTGGTTTTGTTGTCTCACTTTAGCTCTTTGTCAGATCAGAGATGATAGATAGTGTAGATAATGCACAAGTCTCTAACATGAACTCCAGATAATTAAAGGACCAATCAGAGAGCTGCTCTCTTCCTGTGTGATCATGAAGGAAACATGCTGTGTTGAAGCTTCTCTGACAACAATGCAGCAGCCAGTATGTCCTCCTTCTAACTTTAGATTCTGCTGCTGAATGCTCTGGATTTGATTGGACCAGAGAAGGTAGGCGGGGCTTTGAAGGCCGTTTTGGACGCCCCTGGGTTTGCCAGATATGAGAGCAGTTATCAGGTCAACAGGTGTTGCAGCGATGGAAGCGGGCAGTGGAACTGCTTCAGATAGAAGTGACTGTACCCGAGCTAAAAAGCCTCTGCATGTTTCTAATAAGCTCCAGCAGCAGAAAGCTGCTCAAACTAGGATCAATGTTGGAGATGAAACATGGAGAGAGGTTAGAACGCAGAAAGCTTTACAGACCCATGCAGAGATGGCTAAACGCTGAAGCTACAGTGTCCACCACATGCAGAGCTGGCTAAACACTGAAGCTACAGTGTCCACCACATGCAGAGCTGGCTAAACACTGAAGCTACAGTGTCCACCACATGCAGAGCTGGCTAAACACTGAAGCTACAGTGTCCACCACATGCAGAGCTGGCTAAACACTGAAGCTACAGTGTCCACCACATGCTGACCTCTAAAGAGTTCATGTTGGATCCTGAGCGTCATCATGCAGGTTGTAACTTTTTAAAAGTTCATAGTGTGTAAGTGAAAGGTTGCAGGTGAACAGCTGACTGGATGTGATGAAGGCAGGTGAACAGCTGACAGGATGTGATGAAGGCAGGTGAACAGCTGACTGGATGTGATGAAGGCAGGTGAACAGCTGACAGGATGTGATGAAGGCAGGTGAACAGCTGACTGGATGTGATGAAGGCAGGTGAACACCTGACAGGATGTGATGAAGGCAGGTGAACAGCTGACTGGATGTGATGAAGGCAGGTGAACAGCTGACTGGATGTGATGAAGGCAGGTGAACAGCTGACTGGATGTGATGAAGGCAGGTGAACAGCTGACTGGATGTGATGAAGGCAGGTGAACAGCTGACTGGATGTGATGAAGGCAGGTGAACAGCTGACTGGATGTGATGAAGGCAGGTGAAGGTGAGCTCCTCTCTCTCTGCTGCTCGTCAC
>NC_136710.1:617270-642270 GCF_947650265.1 Symphodus melops | reverse complement strand
CTTCATGAACACACGTGTTCACTGTGTGTGTGTGTGTGTGTGTGTGTGTGTGTGTGTGTGCAGTGTGTCTCTTCGCCCTGCTGTTCGGAGTCGTCTGGTCCATCACAGGAAGTCAGTGTTTACCTGGAGGGAACCTGTTCGGCATCGTCATCCTCTTCATCTGCTCCGTGCTGGGGGGGAAGCTGGTGGGAATGATCCAACTGCCCACGCTGCCCCCCTTCCCCCCACTGCTTGGTACGACCCAAATCTGAATCCCCTCTTATAAAGTCTGACGTGAGGACAGACAGTCCTGGGGCCTGTTGGACAGGGAGGTCTGGTCCGTGTGTCCTGGGGCCTGTTGGACAGGGAGGTCTGGTCCGTGTGTCCTTAGGCCTGTTGGACAGGGAGGTCTGGTCTGTGTGTCCTGGGGCCTGTTGGACAGGGAGGTCTGGTCTGTGTGTCCTGGGGCCTGTTGGACAGGGAGGTCTGGTCCGTGTGTCCTGGGGCCTGTTGGACAGGGAGTTCTGGTCCGTGTGCCCTGGGGCCTGTTGGACAGGGAGGTCTGGTCCGTGTGTCCTGGGGCCTGTTGGACAGGGAGGTCTGGTCCGTGTGTCCTGGGTCTGATCTGATCTGACTTCCTGTTCCAGGGATGCTGCTGGCCGGTCTGCTGCTGCGAAACGTCCCCTACATCACGGACGCCGTCTCCATCGACACTCACTGGTCATCAGCTCTGAGGAACATCGCCCTGTCAATCATCCTGACCAGAGCTGGACTGGGTCTGAACCCTTCGGTGAGAGCGCACACACACACACACACACACACACACACACACACACACACACACACACACACACACACACACAGTGAAGTAAAGGGTTAACTGTGTGTTTTTTGCACGCAGGCGCTGAGTCGTCTGAAGGCGGTGTGTGTGCGTGTCGCGGTTGGTCCCTGCATGGTGGAGGCGTGTGTCATCGCTATAGTTTCACACTTCCTGCTTGGTCTGCCCTGGGTGTGGGGCTTCATCCTGGGGTAACACACACACACACACACACACACACACACACACACACACACACACACACACACACCCTCCTGATTATAGGTGACGCTCTCTGTGTGTTTGTGTAGTTTCGTTCTGGCTGCAGTGTCTCCAGCTGTCGTGGTCCCGTCCATGCTGCTCCTGCAGAAAGAAGGGTACGGCGTGGAAAAGGTACGTTCATTCTACACAAGACCACCAGGGGGAGCAGGTGGACAGGCTGAGAGCTCTGAGCTGGACTCAAGCCTGACAGGGCGGTGTAGAGGCAGAGGGGGCAGAAACACAGACACACGCATGGAGTCGTCCCAAACATGTTTTACAGGTTTCCATGGAAACAAACTAAATTAAAACAAGATCCATAGGGGAGAAACTCTGATAATATAACTCCTGCTACAGCTTGTTGTTGGTGTCAGATTTATTTACAACATAATGGGGATGAACCCTGAGTGGAGGCCCCCCCCCCTTTGGGTCCCAACCGACCACCACAGCCCTCTGGAGGTATCCACATGTAGTGCTGTGTGTGAGAACACAGGTTCACACAGGACGCGTATCTCAGGTCTAACTGGTCTAGCATGTTCTGGGTTCTCTGCTGAAGTGGTCTCTGTGTGGTCTCATGTACAGGGGATCCCCACCCTGCTGATGGCTGCTGGCAGTTTTGATGACATTCTGGCCATCACGGGTTTCTCCACGTGCCTGGGGATCGCCTTCTCTACAGGTCTCTACAGCACATCCAGTCTGTTCTCAACTGTTCTACCAAATACTGATCCGTGTGTGACCTCCAGGTGCGACGTGGATGAACATACTGAAGGGTCTCCTGGAGGTGGTGGGAGGGGTCATAGCCGGGCTGATCCTGGGCGTGTTCTTGTGCGTCTTCCCCAGCGACGACCAGGTGAGAGTGCGTCCTGACATCGTATCGGGTTGGAAGGTTTCGAACCCTCTGAATGGATTCTGGTTCTGTCTCTGTGCAGGAGGACCTGGTCCTGAGGCGGACACTCGTTTTGTTGGGGCTGTCCATATTTTCCGTCTTCTTCAGTCACGTTGTAGGTTTTGCTGGAGCCGGTGGTCTCTGCACGCTGGTGTTGGCCTTTCTCGCCGCTCTGGGCTGGAAGTCCGACAAGGTAACAAACACCTGAGTCACTTTGATTACACACCTGCAGGGTCTTCTTCCAGACATCAGCACGGCTCCTGAATCAGCTCGGCCTGAACAGTTTGCTTTGAACCTCTTGTTTCACACTCAGGCTCCAGTGGCGGCGATGGTGGGCCGCTCTTGGGATGTGTTCCAGCCGCTCCTCTTTGGGCTGATTGGTGCAGAGATCACCATCGCAAAGCTTAACCCCAGCACTGTGGGTAAGGACTTACCAACAGGCCTTGGTTGGATCTGGTCTCGGTATGATGGACGCTGAGGACTGATCAGCTCTTTTCCAGATTCTGTCGTGAGTTTTAACGATGGTTGAACTCTGTGTGTTCAGGTCTTGGTTTGGCCTGCATCTCCATCGGTCTGGTGATCCGCCTGCTCGTCACCTTCCTGCTGGTTCACTTCGGAGGATTCACCCTGAAGGAGAAACTCTTCATATCCGTGGCCTGGCTGCCAAAGGCCACCGTGCAGGTCTTTCAAACTCGTGGTGTTTCATATCTTTGTTCTGTTTTGTACCTTCTGAGCAGATGTTGCATTAAAGGGTTTGTGGTTGATCCTGAGGCTTAGACCAGTTGTGAACCACTACCATAGAACTACCTGTCGATGCCTTACCACATGACTGTGTTGATTCTGATTGGCCAGTTGTGCATAGCAAAGCTACCCAACACTGGGTAACTAATGTGAAGAATAAACCGTTACCAACAAGAACAGACGGACGCCGCTCTGGTGGACTGTCGTCATATAAACATCCAGTCAGAGTGAACATGGAGCTGAGAACAACAAAGGGAGTTTGACTTCACTTCTCTTTAAGGAAGTCGCTGTGTCTTTGTTTACTTCAGGCTGCCATTGGTTCGAAGGCGTTGGACATGGCGAGGGACGAGGAGAATGAGACTTTCATCAAGTTTGGCCTGGACGTGCTTACGTTAGCGGTGCTAGCCATCCTGACCACGGCTCCCATCGGGGCGCTGGGTATAGGCCTGGCAGGACCACGCCTCCTGGACCGACAGGTCAAAGGTCAGTGTCACACATCACTGCACTTTAGTCCTGAAACCTGAAAAGTCTCAACAACAACATTTTTTATTGGTTTTTGAAGGACTCAACAGAGTCAGGAGAAGGTAAGGCCTCAAACGCAGCAGAGCCACGGGGAGTCACATGACCACGTGGATCATACGTCGTGTTATCTTTACATGCAGGTAGATGAAGTGATAATCCACTAACATAGTTCATCTTTATTTTAACAGATGACGCAGAAGGCGGAGCCACGACTCAGAGCAGGGCTGCGACCAATCAAGAAAAAGACAACATGACTCTTGAGAGCAAGCTGTGAGGCTTCTTACTGGATACACATCGCAAATAAATCTACGGCAGCCTGAGTGGACAAACATGCAAAGATTTTATTTTGCTGATTTTATTTTTTTCATTATTTTGATTTTAGTTTTGCGGTGTTTAAGATCTGCACTTCTTGATCTCAGTATCTCTGGATGTGTTACTTCTCAGGGCTTCCTTATAAACCTTGTGTTGTTACAGAACTGTTTTAGTAAACTAGCGTTAGCATTTAGCCGCCTCTGTCACACCTTCTCTAATGTTAAAGGTCTTTAAAGATCTACAGCTATCTGTCTCTGCAGATGAAACATCTCAGTACCAGTCAGTCCCTGATCAAAGAGCTACATCATGAAGCCCTGTACAGTTTAGACAGATATATACAGTATGTATATATCTGTGACCAGAGACCAGGATGTTTGTGGGGATGTTTGCCGGCTTCGAGTCGACACTGCAGCTTTTTTTCATTTGTCAGGTTTCCACCTGGTGAAACCTCCAAATATACTTGTGTAGTGTTAATGTTGTGTTTGTTGATATTCTGTACAATAAGCCAGGGTACACAATGTCAACATGAGGGTCTGGAGGGGGGTTAGCTCGCTAATGTTAGCTTAGCATGTAATATTTATTAACAGTTTTACCTTCTTTCTTTTCTCTTTTTATTTAATTCTTGAATGTTTTGAGGGTACGTGTCCTGATCAGACAAACAACAAGAAACCTCATCACAATAAAGAGACGTTTAACTCTTCATCCTCTCACGTTGTTCTCCTTCTTCTCAATAATAAACATAATAATACTTGCATGTTTTAAATAGTAAACAAAGTCTCATTTTGTGATGATGCAATACGACATCAGTATTTCAGCACGATGCGCCGTGACAGGAAGTGGAGTGACCTTTGCTTGCAGTGAAGAGAGGGGCTCAGCACGTATCTGTGGTAGATGAAGAGATATTAAGTGTCAAATGTGAAGTTCCTGAGTTTGTTCTGTGTTTGTTGTTTCCATCAGCAGTTTCCCTTTTCACACCTCAGAGTACTGCAGCCATTAACAGATAACCACAGTGTTGGACAGAAGGCGCTCTAAGAAGCGTGAACTCTGAGGCCGTTACACGAGTCTGCGTTAAAGATCTGACTCCACAACATGACCTCTGCACACACTTACCTGCAAGCACAACAACGATCTGGTGACAATAACCAGGAAACAAACACAGCAGCAAACAGACATTCACATGTTAGTAACAGCTCAACAGGCGGACACGTCGCCCAATCACAAGCCAGAGATAGAAACATTCAGAAATGAGTGAATAACAGTCTCCTCACTCTGATTAGATTTTCTTTTCTTTACTGCTACGTCCACGTCCGTCATATTCACCGCTTTGAATCTCCTCCAATCACTGAGCTGTATCCTAAACTCACCTGCTGCGCTCTCATTGGCTGGCGGAAACACACCAGCTCCGCCCACAAACGTCCCGAGTCAACCAGAACAAATCAGAAGAGTCAAATCCAGTCAGAGGACAGAGTCTCTGCAGACACAGTCACACATGTACGGAGGCCCAGAAGGGACAAAGCTTCACTTTAGGAGAGGACTGAGTTTTATTTTGAAGGGACAAAGAGCAGCTTCACTTTAGGAGGAGACTGAGCTTTATTTTGAAGGGACAATGGAGCAGCTTCACTTTAGGAGGAGACTGAGTTTTATTTTGAAGGGACAACGAGCAGCTTCACTTTAGGAGGAGACTGAGTTTTATTTTGAAGGGACAACGAGCAGCTTCACTTTAGGAGAAGACTGTGTTTTATTTTGAAGGGACAAGCAGCTTCACTTTAGGAGAAGACTGAGTTTTATTTTGAAGGGACAACGAGCAGCTTCACTTTAGGAGGAGACTGAGTTTTATTTTGAAGGGACAATGAGCAGCTTCACTTTAGGAGAAGACTGAGTTTTATTTTGAAGGGACAAAGGAGCAGCTTCACTTTAGGAGAAGACTGAGTTTTATTTTGAAGGGACAAAGGAGCAGCTTCACTTTAGTAGAAGACTGAGTTTTATTTTGAAGGAACAAAGAGCAACTTCACTTTAGGAGAAGACTGAGTTTTATTTTGAAGGAACAAAGAGCAGCTTCACTTTAGGAGAAGACTGGGTTTTATTTTGAAGGGATGAAGAGCAGCTTCACTTAAGGAGGAGACTGAGTTTTATTTTGAAGGGACAAAGGAGCAGCTTCACTTTAGTAGAAGACTGAGTTTTATTTTGAAGGGACACAGCAGCTTCACTTTAGGAGGAGACTGAGTTTTATTTTGAAGGGACAAAGAGCAGCTTCACTTTAGGATGAGTCTGTTTTATTTTGAAGGAGACAGCTGCTGACTCTACTTTAACTCAGTTGTCTATGTGTGAGCTAACTGTGATCAGACTTCAGTCTAACAAACCTGATTGTTGTTTGTTTGATGGTGATTCTCGCAGCAGGCTGGACCGAGCTGATGCGAGCTGTTTTTCACACATCCTCCTTCACCCTTTGTGGTTTCTTTTAAAACAGGATGTGCTCACCACACGTAAAAGTCAGTGCGCTCCAGCCTGCACACCATGAAGACCACTCTGCTGTTCCTCTGTGAGTAGAAACATTTTAAACTCAAACTTTTATTGAGATAAATACATTCACTCTGTGTGTCCTCATGCAGACAGGAAGTCTGACAACAATACACACTGTTCAAATTAAACACATGTTCATATATATTTATGAGACTTTATTCAGAAGAGAGGGAGCACTGAAGGTTAACATGAGGAACCTGGACAGCAGAAGATTGTGTGTTGTTAAATGTTTATAAGTCATAAAAACACACAGAGTGATGTGACTGTTGTTTCAGTGCTGAGACTTTTCCACACGACTGCACAAAGTCCTGGTGAGTTCAAATCTCTATGTTTCTGATGTTTCTTTGTTTTTTAGAGTGGACGCTCAAACAGCTCTGCATGTGGTGGACACTGTAGCTTCAGTGTTTAGCCAGCTCTGCACGTAGAGACACTGTAGCTTCAGTGTTTAACCAGCTCTGCATGTGGTGGACACTGTAGCTTCAGTGTTTAGCCAGCTCTGCATGTGGTGGACACTGTAGCTTCAGTGTTTAGCCAGCTCTGCATGTAGAGACACTGTAGCTTCAGTGTTTAGCCAGCTCTGCATGTGGTGGACACTGTAGCTTCAGTGTTTAGCCAGCTCTGCATGTAGAGACACTGTAGCTTCAGTGTTTAGCCAGCTCTGCATGTGGTGGACACTGTAGCTTCAGTGTTTAGCCAGCTCTGCATGTGGTGGACACTGTAGCTTCAGTGTTTATCCAGCTCTGCATGTGGTGGACACTGTAGCTTCAGTGTTTAGCCAGCTCTGCATGTAGAGACACTGTAGCTTCAGTGTTTAGCCAGCTCTGCATGTGGTGGACACTGTAGCTTCAGTGTTTAGCCAGCTCTGCATGTGGTGGACACTGTAGCTTCAGTGTTTAGCCAGCTCTGCATGTGGTGGACACTGTAGCTTCAGTGTTTAGCCAGCTCTGCATGTGGTGGACACTGTAGCTTCAGTGTTTAGCCAGCTCTGCATGTGGTGGACACTGTAGCTTCAGTGTTTAGCCAGCTCTGCATGGGTCTGTAAAGCTTTCTGCGTTCTAACCTCTCTCCATGTTTCATCTCCAACATTGATCCTAGTTTGAGCAGCTTTCTGCTGCTGGAGCTTATTAGAAACATGCAGAGGCTTTTTAGCTCGGGTACAATCACTTCTATCTGAAGCAGTTCCACTGCCCGCTTCCATCGCTGCAACACCTGTTCACCTGATAACTGCTCTCATATCTGGCAAACCCAGGGGCGTCCAAAACGGCCTTCAAAGCCCCGCCTACCTTCTCTGGTCCAATCAGATCCAGAGCATTCAGGAGCAGAATCTAAAGTTAGAAGGAGGACATACTGGCTGCTGCATTGTTGTCAGAGAAGCTTCAACACAGCAGGTTTCCTTCATGACCACAGAAGAAGAGAGCAGCTCTCTGATTGGCTGTCTGACCACAGAAGAAGAGAGCAGCTCTCAGGTTTCCACCAGTGTGGGTAGAGAGGTTTAAGACGGACACAGAATAAGATCACAGCTTTATTTTTGAGGTCAGGCCTCCAGCATCAATTCCAATTACAAAGCATTAATCACCGTAACCATGGAGACCAGACAGCTTTATTTATACAGCATATAACAGACAGGAAGTTTCACACATTACATTCAGACGTCATAAAGAAACATAGAAAGGCAGAAACCCCGATCCATCACTGAGATCACTTTATCCTTTCACTGTTTAGCCTTCTAAATACTGTGTCATTCTTCACCGAAGACTCAAAGTGTGTGTGTGTGTGTGTGTGTGTGTGTGTGTGTGTGTGTGTGTGTGTTTGCTTGCAGCCTCTCTGATCGTCTTTCCCAGCAGCTCGCAGTTTTTCGAGTACGACAACGTGTCTTTGATGTGTGAGCGCTCCAGCTCTGCTGAATGGACCGTGTGGAGATACGCAACTGGGTCAGTCTGCTCTCCTGCTCACTGCAGGTTTTACCTTTGTTCGCCTCGGGTCTTTCTGTTGCTATGGTAACGTCCCCTCACGGTCGAGTGAGCTGGTTTTCATTTCCTCTTTGGAACCTGTTCCCAATAAACACCAGTCAGTTTCTGACAGGATGATGTCATAAGTTCAAAGTTGCCGATGATTGGTTGAAACCTCTTCCCCTGTTAAACGCCATGCAGGCATTATTTTGAAATTTGTATCAGACAGGTGGACTTCCTGTTTGGTTGAGGTCGTGGGTGTAAGAGGGTTTTTTGCAGGTCTTGGGTGGTTCGAGTCCCTTCTGGACGTGTTTAGGGGGCGCTATTGAGCCGCTTAGCAGAAATCAATAAAATATAACATTTCCTACGAGAGTTGAATTGGGTGAATTTACGTGAAAGCAGAAGCTTCAAAGGACGTGATGGTTAAAGTGACAATCCTGGTTTCAAGACTTGTTTTAGTCCGACCAGCCTCAGACCTTTAAACCAAGACCGGTCAAAAAGGTTTCTGATTGGCCAGTTGATTTTTATCGCCCAGCGTCATGGCCGAAGTGAGCGACTCGCCTGATGTCCACAAGATGAAGATTTTCTATTGATCTTTATGGTCTTGGTCTTGGTCTTGGTCTTGGTCTTGGTCTTGAGCTCTCTGGTCTCAGGTCTGTCGTAGCCTTGGTTAACGTGGATCCTGGTGCCTTCCAAAGTGTCCCTCCTGAATCAGAACCCGTCTCAAGCTAAGTCCACCTAGCTGTTAGCTTTAGCATGGTGTGAAACATGAATCCTTCAGAACATTAATCAGGAACCAAAGAACCGGGACATGTGACCAATGATGTGATTGTTGTCCTCACAGGTCCAAACCGGAGTTGTCCAGCTGCTTCCTGGGCTGGGGTCAGCAGACGTCGTCCGGCTGCCTTGTGAAGGCCATCAAGCCGTCGGACAGCGGCGTGTACTGGTGTGAATCCAAACACAGAGAGAGCAGCAACATCGCCAACATCACCATCATCAGTGAGACTCATGTTCACACTTCCTCTTGTCTTTATGACCCGCTCAGACACACGCTGGGTTTCTAATTCTCACATTAGAGGAGAAAAGAAGCGTCGGTCACGTCCCGTCTATGACTCATACTGAACGAGAAGTGAATCAGGAAGTGTGCGATGATTCAGATGAGTTTAGACCCTTTTATTGTGAAACACCAGGACAGGAAGCACAACGTGCCGACGCTCCCTCAGACTCAGGAACAGCTCGTGTTTACGCCTGATGACTCGTCTTAAACGACTCCTCACCTGGACGCTCTGATCCAACCTTCCCTACGGGCTCCTCTGTCGCCCCCTGGTGGTGGACCTGCAGAGTCCCTCTGCACCTTTAAGACGAAGCGAAAGACTCGGCTCTTTATGAACACCTGATGATGATGATAGTAAAATGTTCTTAAAGACTTAAAAAGATTCTTTCAGCTCTTAAACACTAATTCAATAATAATAATAATAATAATAAGACTTTTTATTTGTAAAGCACTTTTCATTTTTTAAAATCTCAAAGTGCCACCGAGTTTAAAAAGGATAAAACAGGTTAAAAACACATAAAACATAAAAAGTGAAAAAAGGTTACAGAAAGGATTTTCTAAAAAGATGAGTTTTTAATCTGTGTGGCGTTCAGGTACTCAGGGAGAGCGTTCCACGCCCATGGGGCGGAGCCTGGTCCTCGGTGTAATGTAAATGTAAAGCACAGATTGCATGTAAACTCTTTCACGCTGATAGAAAGAGCCAGAATATTTCAACTTAAGTCCCGCCTTTTTTTAGGCAAATAGCCAATCGATAGATTTTGGGGTGGCCAATCATATTTCGTGATGGGCCCATGCCACCCCTGGTCCCCCTTCTGGACCCGGCCCTGCTGCTGTCAGATGAAGAAATCTACAGGGGGGACGATCAGTAAACTTTTCATTGAAACTCTAAAATTAAAACAAATATTAAAAAATCTCAGGTTCAAGAAGAATTTCAGAAACTCTTTAAATTTCCTGCACCAAGCGACCTCTGACCTCCAAACCCCCTGAGGACGTCCAGCTGCGTGCACAGCTGTTCGGGTGGGAGAGCGGGGGGATAACACACGTTTGTTTCTGTGCTGAGATGGCGGCGTGATCCTGCAGAGTCCAGCCCACCCGGTGACGGAGGGAGAGAACGTCACGCTGAGCTGTAAACCATCGCAGCCCAACTCCCTCCCTGCTGAGTTCTACAGGACCAACAGCTCGCTCGGCACCGAGCCGGAAGGTCACATGACCATCCACCACGTGTCCCAGTCCCACGAAGGAGCCTACACGTGCCGCGTGAAGAACCACGAGTCGTCCCCCAGCTGGCTGCTGATTGAAGGTCATTTATTTCACCTCTTCTTTGAGTCTCTCACAAACAACAAAGACTCTTCAGATCACTGATTGTTTCTCATGTTGAGGAGGCTTTAAGTCCTGGTCTTTGTCCTGGTCTTTGTCCCCCGCCCCCCCAGATGATTCAGATCCAGCTGTGCTCACTGTGACTCCGGACTCGTCTCAGATTTTAGAGTACAACAACCTGAATCTGAGCTGCGGGTTGAACAGCAGCTCTGCCGGCTGGAGGATCACCAGGGTCACCACCTCGGATCACAAGCTGTCCTACTGTGGGACACCCAAACCGGGGACACCTAAATGGGGGACACCCATCGCCTCGGGCTGCTTCCTCCAAACCGCCAAGAAGTCCGACAGCGCCGTGTACTGGTGTGAGTCCGCTACGAGGCAACGGAGCAACTCGGTCAACATCACCGTACACGGTAAGAGCCGTGTGATGTCACAGAGCTGTTGCTAGGCAACGCCAAGCACCGTCCAATCAGCTTCAACAGCACATGAACATCTTTGTTTGTTAGCTGGTGAGACGATAAACCTTCTTCTTCTTCTTCTGTCCCTGCCGTGAGACGAAAACGTGATCCTGCAGACGCCGCTCCTCCCGCTGACGGAGGGCGAGAACGCCACTCTGCGCTGTCGAACCAAGACGGCCCACACACTCCCTACGACCTACGACTTCTACAAAGACGGCGCCCTCGTGAGGAGGGAACCTGAAGGTCACATGACCATCCTGGGTGTTTCTAAGTCGGATGAAGGACAGTACGGATGCCGGGTCACGGGTCACGGAGAGTCTCCGCCCAGCTGGCTGTTCGTCAGAGGCGAGTTGAAATCCTCGACATTCAGGCGAATCGCCGACGTCGCCGTAAATCCTAATTTATAAACGATTCCTAAAACAGCGATCCTCGTTAGCATCAGTTTAAAGTTTCAGTATTGTGACGCAGTCAGCTGATTGGCTCTGGACTGGTCACGTGTCGTTTTTCACTGCGGAGGTCGTCGGGATTTCAACCTTCACCTGAGCAGGTGTGTTTGTCTCTGTAGATCCAAACGGCACCTCTTCCTCCTCTGCGCTCACGGTCACGGTGATCCGCAGCCTCGTGGTTCCCCTGCCGTACTTCTTCTGCACCGTGGTGGCGCTGTCTTCATGCCGCCGCAGACCTACAGGTGACACTCACCGTCACGCTAGCAGCTAAATGCTAAAACTACATGCTAACATGCTAATGTTTTTTTTTTTACCATCGTCTGTATAAAACAT
The DNA here is from genome assembly GCF_947650265.1 of Symphodus melops. Taxonomy (NCBI): domain Eukaryota; kingdom Metazoa; phylum Chordata; class Actinopteri; order Labriformes; family Labridae; genus Symphodus; species Symphodus melops. Next base: position 630,678 of record NC_136710.1, on the reverse strand, counting down.
GGACGAGGTGTCAGTGATGTCACCGCTTGGTTTCTGAAGAGGCGTGATGAAGCCTAATGAGGTCGTAAGTCTGTTATTTTATTCCCACAGGAAGTCACCTGCCTGTTCCCATGACGACGTTTTCCATCCGTGAGGACAGCGAGGGATTGGACCAGCCGTACGATGATGTCATCGCTGACGTCACCACAGAGCATCAGTTCTGAGCAGACGCGGAGCCTTCACGCCTTCCCCTCGATCATTCCACCTGCAGTTTATAAGTCATGTGTGGCGCCATCTGGTGGTCCAATGAGGAACAGCAGCAGCATCACGATGGCCCTCAGAGCCTCGAGGTGAAAGCGTGATCATGAACGCACGTTTATTTGTAAAGTGATGAAGATGCTGAATAAATATTTTTTTAAAACGTGTTCAGTCGTGATGATTCAGAGCACATGAAGGTTTTTCACACCGGAGAGAAACTGCACGACTGTAAACAGTGTGGGAAAAAACTCAACGTGTCCTGATGTTACCATGACAACAACAACAACAACAACGGCCGTGTGTTCAGTGTCTTTATTGGAAAGTTGATTGAGATCATGTACACTACTGACAGAAACGTTGGTCCTACTGACACACACACACACACACACACACACACACACACACACATTTCTAACCTTGTATAAAAAAAAAATAAAAGGATGCAGGGAAATGAGAAGAATCATGGGACATGTAGGAATAACAAAAAAACAAAAAAAAAGGTTTAAAAAAAACATCCCGGGTCTGTCTGGGTTTAAAAGAAGTCCAGGTCATCTGGAGCGTCCAGGTCTCTGTACTCGATGATGGAGCGGGGGTCCCCTCGCACGCCCCTGAACACAGAGAGAGAGAGAGAATCATGAAACCATGAATACTTTAGGTTCCATCATGACTTGGTCAGTCTCCTACCTGTTGTTTCTTTGTTTCCCAGGAAAGCCTCCTCCTCCTCCTCCTCCTCCTCCTCCTCCCATGTGACCTCTGAAGTTGTCATAGTTACCGCGCCCCGCCCCAAACTGGTTGGGGTGGTAGGGGGGTCCTCCACCTGAAACACACACACACACACACTTAATGGTAGAATGAGTTGAGTCTGTTTGATAACATTTAAACACGGCCCAGCTCCTCCAGAAGCCCCGCCCACTGCTAGCACAAGCTGACCTGTGATTGGCTGTGATGACAGTTTGTATGAACAGAGTCTGGGTTAACTATCAACTATCATTGAGAATGGTGTGTGTGTGTGTGTGTGTGTGTGTGTGTGTGTGTGTGTGTGTGTGTGTGTGTGTGTGTGTGTGTGTGTATATTGTACCAGGGAAGCCGGGCATGGGCGGTCTGACTCCGGGTGGATATCCCAGAAGGCTTTGCTGCTGTGGAGACTGACCAGCGAACGCCGGCAGACCCGGAGGCGTGGCTGAAACAGAGAGATCAGTTTGAGCTTGATCCTGCCTACAATCCCCATGATGCTTTTCTGCAGAAGACTGTGATGATGCGAGTCACCTTGGGCTGGTGGTGGGAGGGGCTTGTTCTCGGGTAGAGCGGGCCTCTTGGCGTCCAGCAGGTAGTTGTTGAAGAAGACGACTTCCTGTCTGACGGCGGACACTTTGTCTCCGTGTTTGTTCAGGATGTGTTTACGTACGAACTCTGGAGCCTGGACAGAAAGCAGGGCCGTTACCACGGCAACGACTCACGGCGACACGGTCAGCGTGCGGCGAACGACGAAGACGACTCACCTTGAATTTCTTCCCACTCAGAGGACAAAGCCACTTATCTTTACTGAGCTCCTGAGTGTTCGCTGACAGGAACTTCTCCACCTGAGGGGGACAGGTGAGACAGACAGGTGAGACAGACAGACAGGCAGGTGAGACAGACAGACAGGTGAGACAGACAGAGAGACAGACAGGTGAGACAGACAGGTGAGACAGACAGACAGACAGGTGAGACAGACAGACAGGTGAGACAGACAGAGAGACAGACAGGTGAGACAGACAGGTGAGACAGACAGACAGACAGGTGAGACAGACAGGTGAGACAGACAGACAGGTGAGACAGACAGGTGAGACAGACAGACAGGTGAGCAGACAGACAGGTGAGACACAGACAGGTGAGACAGACAGGTGAGACAGACAGAGAGACAGGTGAGACAGACAGGTGAGACAGACAGGTGAGACAGACAGACAGGTGAGATAGACAGACAGGTGAGCAGACAGACAGACAGGTGAGACAGACAGACAGGTGAGATAGACAGACAGGTGAGACAGACAGACAGGTGAGACAGACAGACAGGTGAGATAGACAGACAGACAGGTGAGACAGACAGACAGGTGAGCAGACAGACAGACAGGTGAGACAGACAGACAGGTGAGATAGACAGACAGGTGAGCAGACAGACAGACAGGTGAGCAGACAGACAGGTGAGACAGACAGACAGGTGAGACAGACAGACAGGTGAGCAGACAGACAGGTGAGGGGGACAGGTGAGACAGACAGACAGACAGGTGAGACAGACAGACAGGTGAGACAGACAGACAGGTGAGACAGACAGACAGGTGTCTCACCTCCTGCTCCGGCTCCTTCCTCCCCAGCTTGGCTGCGTCTTCGTCACTCAGAGTCTCGGACAGCGAGAGCAGCGGGGCCAGACGCTCCTCACACATCCTCTGATGTTCACTCACTGTCCAATCACAACACAGGCTCACTATGACATCATCATCATGTAAAGGTCTGCGTCTGAGCATGGCGTGCGTGCGTGGCGTGTGCGTACCCTCTGCTGCAGTGATCTTGGCGACAGGTAGGGGTCCTCGTACGTGGATCAGGCCGCAGCGATGAGGCATCTCGTCCTCAGCAGGATATTCACAGAAGTTATAATAATCCACCGAGTGAACCAGACGCAGGTAGAGCAGCAGCCGGTCCAGCACCTACACACACACACACACACACACACACACACACACACACACACACACACACACACACACACACACACACACACACACACACACACGTCAAATATAACACACACACACACACACACACACACGTCAAATATAACACACACACACACACACACACACACACACACACACACGTCAAATATAACACACACACACACACACACACACACGTTAAATACAACACACACACACACACACACACACACACACACACACACACACGTCAAATATAACACACACACACACACACACGTCAAATATAACACACACACACGTCAAATACAACACACACACGTCAAATATAACACACACACACAGTGAGTCAGGGCTCCTCCCACCTTCAGCAGCTTGTCGTCCGTCTCCACGGTAACTTCTGAAGAGGCGGGGTCTTTTCCGTCTGCCCCATTGTCATTGGCCCCTGACGCTCCCATAAGCTCCTCCTCCTCAGCGCTCACCTCCTCGATCAGGAAGTCTGTGATGTTCTTCAGGACGGGGTTAGTTTCCATCTGCAACACACACACACACACACACACACACACACACACACACACACACACACACACACACACACACACACACACACACACACACACACACACACACACACACACACACACACACACACACACACACACACACACACACACACACACACACACACACACACACACACACGTGTCAGTTACAGGTGAGGAGGATGGCGACCTGTGGAAGCAGCAGCAGCAGCGTACCTCTCCGGCCCACAGCGCCCCCCTCTGGTCCAAACTGTGGATGAGTCGGGCCGACAGGCGGATGTCGTTCCTCACGACGGGTTTGTGATGAGTCAGACCGTTAACGGTTCGAACACGCCGACACAGATCTCTGTTCACCACCGGGGCCAGCTCACAGTCCCTGAGCTGAGAGAGAGAGAGAGAGAGAGAGAGAGAGAGAGAGAGAGAGAGAGAGAGAGAGAGAGAGAGAGAGAGAGAGAGAGAGAGAGAGAGAGAGAGAGAGAGAGAGGGTCGTCCCCACCTTCCATGACACTGTGTGTGTGTGTGTGTGTGTGTGTGTCTCTGTGTGTATGTGTGTGTGTGTGTGTCTGTGTGTGTGTGTGTGTGTGTGTGTGTGTGTGTGTGTGTGTGTGTGTGTGTGTTACCCTGATGTTCTGCAGGTTCCAGCACGTCTCCTTGATGTTCACGCTGCGATCGAACGTCACCCAGCAGCGCCTGAAGAACCTGAAACACAAACACACTTAGAGCGCCCCCTGCTGACTGGCTTCAGTACAGCTCACAAGCTCCGCCCCCTGCTGACTGGCTTCAGTACAGCTCACAAGCTCCGCCCCCTGCTGACTGGCTTCAGTACAGCTCACAAGCTCCGCCCCCTGCTGACTGGCTTCAGTACAGCTCACAAGCTCCGCCCCCTGCTGACTGGCTTCAGTACAGCTCACAAGCTCCGCCCCCTGCTGACTGGCTTCAGTACAGCTCACAAGCTCCGCCCCCTGCTGACTGGCTTCAGTACAGCTCACAAGCTCCGCCCCCTGCTGACTGGCTTCAGTACAGCTCACAGGCTCCGCCCCCTCCGTCCTTACAGACACATCAGAGCGTCTTCACTCACCTCCTCTCAGGCTGAGGGTCAGACAGCGCCACCCGCAGGAAGCCCGGGTACCTGCGACACAACTGAACACACCCACCAAGTTACTAACAGTGTGTGTGTGTGTGTGTGTGTGTGTGTGTGTGTGTGTGTACAGGTGTGTGTGCGTGTGTGTGTGTGTGTGTATACAGGTGTGTGTGTGTGTGTGTGTGTGTGTGTGTACAGGTGTGTGTGTGTGTGTGTACAGGTGTGTGTGTGTGTGTGTGTGTGTGTGTACAGGTGTGTGTGTGTGTGTGTGTGTGTACAGGTGTGTGTGTGTGTGTGTGTGTGTGTACAGGTGTGTGTGTGTGTGTTCTCACATTAGTAATCTCCTCCTTGGACACCTCGGGCGGGATGCTCCTGATAAACAAGGATGTGGTAAGGTGAAGGGGGCGGGGCTTAGCTGGAGCCTCCTTCTCTCGTTCCTTTCCCCGATCTTTCCGCCGCTCTGACACACACACACACACACACACACACACACACACACACACACACACACACACACACACACACACACACACACACACACACACACACACACACACACACACACACAGGTGAAAACGCGTCCTCCTCGTCTGACTCGTGATATTAACAGCGTCTGCTCATACCATTCTCCCCATCCTCCTCATCGTCTTCCTCCTTCTCTCCGTCAGAGTGGGAGGAGTCAGAGTCAGAGGCGCTGCCCTCGCCGCTGTCCACTGACACGCTGCGTTTCCTCTTCCTGCCCTGAAAAGAAGGGGGCGGGGTTAAACCCGTTGTCATCGGTCAGAACAGTGAAGAACAGGACTTACTCACTTTCTTTGTGCTCTCGTCCTCGTCCTCCTCGTCCTCCTCCCCCTCCTCTTCCTCTTCTTCCTCTTGGTCCTCCTCCTTCTTCCTCTTCCTCTTCGTCTTCCGTTTCTTCTTCTCGCCCTCCTCTTCCTCGTCCTCGTCCCCGTTCTGCTTTGCTTCCTGGTCCTGGGGGCGGAGACAGACGCTCAGGGTGTGAGGGTTAACGGGTTAGTGTCTGCGTCCTCTCTCACTCTAAACACTCGTGGTTCTGACCTTGTCCGACTCTTTCGTCTCGCCCGTCTCGCCGCTCTTCGTCTCGTCTGTCCGACTCCCTGACAACGCCGCGCTGGCCTGAGCGCTCCCGTTTCCTCCGCTGGACTCTGCCTGACTCTTCTCTCCTCCCCCGCTGCTGCTGCTGCTGGCCTCGCCGCCCGACGCTGCAGTGGACACTGGTACCTCCAGGACCTGCAGGTCCAGGTCTGTCCCTCCCTCCATCTTTATTACCGCTGCATAGAGAGAGAGAGAACTTCATTACCCACAATCCACTGCAAAACCAGCTTAGACTATCACTTTCTCATCTTATTAGAGCCAGAAGTGTTTATGTTTGGAAGAGAGGGTTGAACGTGGAGCTCGAGGTCAAGTCACCAGGAAGCGCCCTCCTGTCACTCAAAGAGGCCACGCCTCCAAATTCTACATCACTGTAAGCCTTCATAACAGGTGAAGAGAGAGAGATGAGCTCCAGACTGTAAACATGTTTAATTTATCATAGAGCTCTATGGAGACTGACTCACTGCAGGAGACAGACTCTAGTGGACACTGGAGGACCTTCTGTCTCTCTCTCCTCTTGCTCTAATTCTCTCTCTCTCTCTCTCTCTCTGTGTACCTGCGTCCAGCAGTTTGATGATGGCGGGGGCGTGCTCCATATCAAGAGACATTTTGTCCATCCAGTTGTTGTCGAGCAGGAACAGGAAGACCCCCAGCCGGGTCTTGAGGGCTGCCAGAGACTCGGCCTTCCGGGCCTTGATGTCCTCGGGGTGGTACTTGGAGCGGAACCACTCCTGGTCTTTGTGCTGGAGGAAGAAGTCCTGCAGCTGCTGCCGCCTGAAGTCCAGCTTGTACTGATTGTAGCGCTTCACAGACTCCGTCTCGTCCACGCTGTCCTCCATGTTCAGCAGAAACTCCTGCAGAGAGACACATGGACACGTGGCGCTCACACAACAACGCCACTTCACCCGCCCGCCCCCCCAAACACACACACACACTCACCTTAAAGCTCCTCATGACAGGAGGACCGGGAGGCGGGAGGTCCGGGTCCATCATTCCCAACCTGACACACACACACACACACACACACACACACACACACACTGTTAGCTCACTGAAAATATCTGCTGACATCACAGCGTCCAGGACTTGTTGATTTGTTTCCATGGTAACAACAGAAACGCCGACCACAGTCAGATGTTTAGTGGTGCAGACGTTGGCGATGGTGACGTGCACACTCACCTGCCCTGCAGCGGGTGACCTCCGTGATGTGGATGGAGGTGCGGGAGGTCTGGATGCCAGCCCTGAGGCCCCGCCCCTGGAAACGGAGCCCCGCCTCCTCCATACGGCATCTCGTAGCGGTACGGTTCCCCCCGGTGGTCGTCCCTGGAACATGGAAACGTTAATACAGGTCCAGTCAGCGCCGCGTACCTGCGTCCACACTGACCACACGCCCTGGACGTAGGGTTGAGGCGTGCGTGGGCGCGGTACGTACGGACCGTGTGACGGCGCCCTGGCGAATGAAACACACTCACCAGTCTCTCCTCATGCGTTTGTGCTGCGGGCTGATGTGTCGGGGGGGAGAAAACCTCTCTCTGCGACCTCGGTCGTAATCCCGCCTCCTCTCCCTGCCGCGCTCCCAGTCCCTGGTCACAAACACGACATTTAAACACAGGTTGTTTTGGTGTGTGCGTGTGTGTGTGTGTGTGTGTGTGTGTGTGTGTGTGTGTGTGTGTGTACCTGTCCGGCCAGTCGTCCCTCCTCCTCTCCTCTCTCTCTCTCGACCGCTCCATGTCGCTCCTCTCTCTCCTGAACTTGTCCCGCCTCCTCCTGTCGAACTCGTCATCGCTGTCTCCCATTGGCCTAAAACAAAGAGGTGCAGAAACACAAACAGGACTGTTATTGTTTACAGTAAACAACATCCAGCTGTTTGTTTGTTTATCACATCTAAAGCTCATCAACTCTCTGTTCACTTTAAAGCTTTAAATAAAGTTTCTGATTCAGCTGGTGATCAGTTCACACCTGTACAGACCTGTTAGCATCTGCTACATTAGCATTAGATAATGTTCATGAACAAGCGGGTTAAAGTGACGTCATTGGCGTAAAGTTATCAAGTAGGAATTCAGAAACATTTAACTCCACCTGATGCTAGGCTAACGTTAGCATAAAGCCTCACTTCAGCTGATAGAAGCTAATGAGCTAGTTAGCATCGGAAGCTAGCCTCTCCTGCTAAATCCCGCTCAAAAAAGCTCTTTAATCCGCCGCGGCTCGCGACCGCTTTGACATCAACTGTAAACAAACAGAATCACGTGGTTTATTGAAGAGTTTTACCTGAAGCTTGAACACACACAGCTAGCTCGTCAGCTAACGACACAACACAATGATCCCGCGCCGACAGTGCGAGATCTCCGAGACTGACGAGACTTCACGGCTGCGTCACTTCCGCTCATGTTTCTCCTTTAAAACACGCAGAGGCGACACCTGGCGGCCAGGAGGAGGAACAACAGGGACACGTTGTTTTATACTGTGTCACAAAACAAGGTGGAAATAAATTCAAATAGAAAAGAAACATTTTGGATTAAAACAAACTCGAGAGTGTTAAATAAATTATTTATTTTATTATTTATATCACTGATGAGCCTTTATTCATAATGAAAGACAAAACATCACACAAGAGACAAGATAGAGACATTTCAGAGGGTGATTTATTTTCAAAAACAACACACACACACACACACACACACACACACACACACACACACACACACACACACACACACACACACACACACACACACACACACACACACACACACAGCTGATCTGTTTCTAGCAGTGATTGTTTGTGAGACCCGGTTTGCCTCTCAGGTTACCTGCTGTGTCCGGGGACCAATCAGAGCAGCGTGTTCAGTCCGACCTTTGACCCTCTCTGAGCTCATCCATCAGCATACTTTTCTTTTTTTACTCTCATTGGTTGAACTTTAATGAAACTTGTTTTACTTTGTTGTTTCAATAAATCTGAACTTTGTTCCTGCAGAAAGGAGGTGACTGTTTTAAAGCCTCGATCAGACGGTTACTGAGCACAGATCAGGAGTATCAGGATAACCTCAGAATAATGATACTAATGCTCTTTAAGAGAGATCCGGCCAGACATCGAAAATAAATAATCAAGGGAGGATTTTAATTTGATCTTTGAGAATAAAGTCCTAACCTAGAAACAATTTCACCCCTAGTGTTTAAAATGAGTACTGCAGTCTAAACTCTAATCACAGAGAGCTGGCTCCCCCCTCCTCTCACACAGGTCAGCATGTGGTGGACACTGTAGCTTCAGTGTTTAGCCAGCTCTGCATGTAGAGACACTGTAGCTTCAGTGTTTAGCCAGCTCTGCATGTAGAGACACTGTAGCTTCAGTGTTTAGCCAGCTCTGCATGTAAAGACACTGTAGCTTCATTGTTTAGCCAGCTCTGCATGTGGTGGACACTGTAGCTTCAGTGTTTAACCAGCTCTGCATGTGGTGGACACTGTAGCTTCAGTGTTTAGCCAGCTCTGCATGTGGTGGACACTGTAGCTTCAGTGTTTAGCCAGCTCTGCATGTGGTGGACACTGTAGCTTCAGTGTTTAGCCAGCTCTGCATGTGGTGGACACTGTAGCTTCAGTGTTTAGCCAGCTCTGCATGGGTCTGTAAAGCTTTCTGCGTTCTAACCTCTCTCCATGTTTCATCTCCAACATTGATCCTAGTTTGAGCAGCTTTCTGCTGCTGGAGCTTATTAGAAACATGCAGAGGCTTTTTAGCTCGGGTACAATCACTTCTATCTGAAGCAGTTCCACTGCCCGCTTCCATCGCTGCAACGCATCCTAAAATACCGCGAGAACACGACGTGTCTGCGAGATCTAGCAGGATAGCTGTGTGTGGGTTTGCAGTCTGCGGTTGGTCCGGAGTCTAAAGTGAAAATGCATCAAGTCGAGGTTTGCCAACCGCCGATGAAGCTCAAAGAAGAGGAAGAGGAGTCCAGAGTGAGTGAAGGAGCCGGGGGAGCGATGGAGGAGCACGGAGGACAGACAGCCGGCTCCTGCTCCGAGAGCCCGGATGTTCAGGTCAGTGTGTGTCGGTTTCTTCCCCGATCTGTCCTCTTCATTCTGTTCATACACATCACATCCCGAACACGTCACAGCCTCTGGATATTTAACAAAGAGAACTCCGGAGATCAAAACACTACACAGCAGAATAAGGCGGGACCAGGCCTCAGCAGGGGGGTTTCCTGAGAGCGGGAGCCCGGCCCAGAGGCTCTGCGGGCCGGGAGGCGTCGAGCTGAGAGTCCGCTGCTTTGTCTGAGTTCATGTTGAACACATCACATAAACACACCTCTCACAGTGTTTGTTCAATATGTATCCATGTGGTCTTCTTACAGTAGGGGGGTCTGCAGAGTTAGATCAGTCAGAGGATTCTCCCTGCAGGACTTGAGGCCCCATGAAGCCACGACACAAATCACGGCTTTACGGCTTTCTTCCCACAATCCTGAGAATGTTACATAAATATGTTAGTGTTTTGTTTTTTGTTTTTTTGTTTTTTTTAACCAAGCAGCGACCTCTGCTGTGGAAACAGGAAGCTGAGTCTGAAGTGTAACATCCTGCAGTTCCTGGAGTGTCCACTAGAGGCTGGCTGCAGTTCCTGGAGTGTCCACTAGAGGCTGGCTGCAGCAGCACAGGAAGTCACATACACACCCATTCAAACAGCCTGTTTTTACAGCAGACATGAACATGTTTACAGCCTGCTTCAAAAAACCAAATAGGTGTGAATAGCTCATGTCTCCATCCACACACACTGTACGGGGGGAATGTTTTGATGACTCAGCAGTTTTGATTGGATGAAGGATCAGAGTTATTCACAATAAGGCGTGTAGCTGAGCTGATTGTCAGGAGGCTTAAAACCCGCCTCAGCTGGAGCAGACCCGGTTTAATGTCGCACAGGCAGAAACATTTCAATGTCACATATTTTAAACCAATCAGGATCCAGATCTGGGAAGGCTAACCCTCCTCCGTGGACTTCGTCATTATCCAGTCTCCCTGTAAGCAGGGCTCAAAGACGGGACACCCAAACTGTTTCAGCATTTGGGGACGGCTGTGGCTCAGTGGTACAATCTGTCGTCTCTAAACTGAAAGGTTGGGGGTTTGATCCCCAGCTACTGCAGCCACATGTCCGATGACTCCTTGAGCCAGACACTTGGATGTTTGTCGGCTCCTCGTGCATACTGCCGTCAGGAACACCGCTCAACTCCCTCATCATCAGCCAATCGTATCGCTGCTGTCATGCCATCTGTGCGTGTGACCGTCCAGCTCGAGTGCTCACAGTGTGCTCACCATCCGCCTCAGTTCACCTGCCAGTCAACCCGAGCTCCTCCCAGTTCAGTCTCCATCCCGGAATGGGAACATGGGATAAGATGTAGGAAGAAGGATCGGGGGGCTGATTGGTTGTTTAATGGGCACTGACAGTCCTGTGGAACCTGGGAGAAAAAGGAGGAGCATGAGGTGCCCTTCAAATGTGTAATTATTCATCCGTAGTTTCATTTCTCAAACAGTGAGGTGTGACTGTACCTTTTAACAGAAAGCCCAGCAGCTCACTCTGTGTCCCTCTGTGTCCACAGGAATGCAAAGAGGAAAAGGAGGTGGACGGTCCCGGCTCTCCGGACTGTGGCGTCTCATCCCTGACTGAAGCTTTATTAAAGGACCACACGGCTTACACTGGATCAGGCTGTGATGAGTGTGGGAAAACTTTTAAAAGACCAGGAGCTCTAAAAGCCCATCAGTGTACTCACACTGGAGAGAAACCATACAGCTGTGATGAAGGTAAGAAAAGTGTTTACACACCAAGTGCCCTAAAAGCCCATCAGTTCATTCACAATGGGGAGAAACCATACAGATGTGAGCAATGTGGGAAATCTTTTAGGTCTGCAAAAGGAGGAGCAGAACACGGAGCACGGAGGACAGACAGCCGGCTCCAGCTCCGATAGCCCCGATGTTCAGGTCAGTGTATCTCGACTTCCTCCTCTTCATTCTGTTCATACACATCACACCCGGAACAAGTCACAGCCCCTGGAGAGTTCAGGGATAGAACTGTGGAGAGAAAAAGCTCAAAAACAGAATAAAGTGGGACGAGGCGTCTGCTTTGTTTGATTTCACATTGAACAGAACATTGTGTGTGATTATTCATCCTTAGTTTTATTTGTCAAACAGTGAGGTGTGACTGTACCTGAAACAGAAAGCCCAGCCTGTGTGGGCCAGCAGCTCACTCTGTGTCCCTCTGTGTCCACAGGAATGCAAAGAGGAAAAGGAGCTGGACGGCCCCGACTCTCCGGACTGTGGCGTCTCATCCCTGACTAAAGCTTTATTAAAGGACCACATGGCTTACACTGGATCAGGCTGTGATGAGTGTGGGAAAACTTTTAAAAGACCAGGAGCCCTAAAAGTCCATCAGCGCATCCACACTGGAGAGAAACCATACAGCTGTGACCAATGCGATGCTAAATTTTCTCAATTGGGAAACCTAAAGGGACACCAGCTCATTCACACGGGAGAGAAACGGTTCACGTGTGATAAGTGTGGCAAAAATTTTGACACATCGAGTCATTTAAAGGTTCATCAGCGCATTCACACTGGAGAGAAACCGTACAGCTGTGACCAGTGTGACGCTAAATTCACTCAGTTAGGACACTTAAGGGGACACCAGCGCATTCACACTGGAGAGAAACCATTCAGCTGTGACACGTGCGAGAAAACCTTTCATACATCAAGTGCCCTAAAAGCCCATCAGCGTACTCACAGTGGAGAGAAACCATACAGCTGTGATGAATGTAAGAAAACTTTTTACACACCAAGTGCCCTAAAAGCCCACCAGCTCATTCACACAGGGGAGAAACCACACAGCTGTGACCAATGTGGGAAATCCTTTAGGACTGCCAAGTGCTTAAAAGTCCATCAACATGTTCACACAGGTGTGAAACCATACAGCTGTGACCAGTGCAAGGAGGGCTTCACTCGGTTACCCAGCCTGAAAGCACACCAGCGTATTCACTCCGGAGAGAAACCATTCAAGTGTGATGAATGCGGGAAATCATACGTGACTGCCCGCAAACTTACCGTTCATCAGCGCGTTCACTCTCCAGAGGAATACTACCGATGTGACCAATGTGGGAAAATGTACATGACATCAGGCGAACTCAGTGCTCATCAGCGCACTCACATTGAAGGGAAAATATTGAACTGTGACCAATGTGGGAAGTTGTTTGACAAACCAAGTGCCCTCAAAGTCCATCAGCTGGTTCACACTGGAGAGAAACAGTTTATTTGTGATCAATGTGGGAAAGGTTTTACTAAATTAGGTCTCCTAAACGTCCACCAGCGAGTTCACACTGGGGAGAAACCGTACAGTTGTGACTTTTGTGGGAAGTCTTTCAGTTCATCATGCAGACGTAGAGATCACATGCACATTCATACCGGAGAGAGACCGTACAGCTGTGACAAATGTGGAAAGACCTTTGCTGGCCGTACCACCCTACACAGACATCGGCTTACTCACACCGGAGAGAAACCATTCCGCTGTGTTCAGTGTCGGAAGTCTTTCACGAAAAAATCCAGTTTAAAACTTCACCGACGCATTCACACCGGAGAGAAACCGTTCAGCTGCGACTTCTGTGAGAAAGCCTTCAGCGCGCGCGGGAATCTAGAAATCCACCGACGTCTTCACACCGGAGAGAACCCGTTCAGCTGCGACTTCTGTGAGAAATCCTTCAGGGCGCGCGGGAATCTACAAA
>NC_136710.1:609770-612270 GCF_947650265.1 Symphodus melops | reverse complement strand
ACTCTCACTTCATCATCAGTCAGAATCCAAACGTCTCTAACAGAGGCCCCGCCTCGGCCCCACAGAAGACCCAGATCTCTGGACTCACCCGAGTCCTCCTGTAGGTCCTCAGTCCACCCGTGTGTTCGATCGCCCCGGAGGAAACATCACCTGTTCACTGCGTCCCCTGTGCGTCCCCTGGGCGTCCCCGTTTGTCTCACAGACGGATCAGAAACGACGACAACAACAACGAGCTGCTGCAGGGACAAAGTCTGCCTCGCTTTACCTCTCTCTCTCTTTTGTCCTCCACTTGTGTGTGTGTGTGTGTGTGTGTGTGTGTGTGTGTGTGTGTGTGTGTGTGTGTGTGTGTGTTTGCCTTGGGAGAAAACTTCATGCGAAACACACACAACTCAAAAGTCCACATTAATTATTGACAAGTCTTTAATGACACCGTCGCCATGGAAACCAGGTAAAGAAAGGGCCGGCTCACAGATTAGATGAGTCATGTTTAGATGTTATTACTCGTTAAATGTTTTTACTGACAGGACAACACACACACACACACACACACACACACACACACACACACACACACACACACACACACACACACACACACACACACAACCTTTAATTCAGTAAACATATCAATCGTTGACAAACAAACATGACTGACACATCTGTGCGGAAACCTGTTAGCATAGCTTAGCATTCTTACGGTAATATTAGCATGTTAGCACGTAGCATAGTGTGCTGCGCTTACATGCAGATCATTTTGAGATTCATTCATTCATGTTCATATCAAATGAGTTATATTTATAAAATGTGAAAGTATTAAAGGTTGCCTGTTGTTCTGTTTGGACACCTTATGCTAAGCTAAGCTAGCCAAGACACGACAGATGTGCTAGCTTTGCGGAGGAAAAAAACAAATTCCAAAGTAACTCAACATCATTTTTGTGCCTCCTGTGGTTAAAGTCTCACGTGCTGCATCGACCTGCAGGTCAGTGACATCACTCAGGTACACTGTGACATCATCACTGACCTGTGAGGTCATGGCAGAAGTCCTCTAAAAATAGCATAACGTCCGTTTGTGGTTGTTTCCTTCCGCTCGCATCAAAAACAACCACGTACAAGTCCCATAATAGTCATCATCACCATGGCGACGAGGCGGCAGCTACAGCGTCCACTTCAAACACCTGCAGAACAAGGAGGACGGTTAAGAAGGTCCGAGGAGTCAGGGCGTGTGCGTGTGTGTGTGTGTGTGTGTGTGTGTGTGTGTGTGTGTGTGTGTGTACCTGGTCTCTCTGTGTGTGATCAGACACTTGCTGCTGCAGTAGCGCCCCCCGCAGGTGGTGCAGGTGTAGTGGGAGGGAAACCCACAGACGCAGCAGAAGTGACGGGGGGGAAGAGAGGAGGGAGGGGCCGCCGCAGACAGGTAGTTAGGCTCCTCCTTCTCTGACAGGTTCTACCAATCCAATCAGAGAGCAGAGCAGACGTCAGCTGACGCACCAGTTATTGTTATTGTGAATATGAAAGGCGGCGGAGAGCTGGATGGAAGCAGCAGTGAGTAACTCTGACCCCTGGTGCTGAAAGTAGGTACTGCAGTCTAAAACTGCTGAGGAGTTTGTTACATCAGATTACAGTGATGCTATATGCTATATATGCTATATATGCTATCCATCAGCCAATGAGAGGACAGGACAGACCTCCTCCTCCAGCAGGGTGGTGAAGTTTTTCCTGAAGCGCTGCTTGAAGTGATCGCCCCTCGTCTTCCTCCTCTTCTTCTCTGCACGCGCACAAACACAGAAGAAGAAGAAGAAAGGTCAGCATGTACGAGTCCTCGTCTGGTCTTTCACAGGTTTCAAAAAACAAGTCGCACCTGGTTCTTCAGTCTCGCTGAAGGCCGGGAGGCGGGCCGTCGGACCGGGGGGAGGGAGGGAGGACAGAGGGTCGTCCTGGAAACACAAAATAACAACAAACTCATATCTGACACATTTAACAACACGGAAAGAAGACAACACACACACACACACACACACACACACACACACAGAGACACACACACACACACACACACACACAGACACACACACACACACACACACACACACCTGGAAGTTGTCCTTCTCTAAAGCCTCCAGCTGCCTCGTCAGTCTCCTCTGTCTGGTGGCTTCATCTAAAACTCTGCGCTGACCGGCCTCCACCCGAGCTGAGAGAGAGAGAGAGAGAGAGAGAGAGAGAGACAGAGAGAGAGAGAGAGAGAGGGAGAGAGAGGGAGACAGACAGAGAGAGAGAGAGAGACAGAGAGAGAGAGAGAGGGAGAGAGAGAGAGACAGAGAGAGAGAGAGACAGAGAGAGAGAGAGAGAGACAGAGAGAGAGAGAGAGAGAGGGAGAGAGAGAGAGACAGAGACAGAGAGAGAGACAGAGACAGAGAGAGAGAGAGAGAGACAGAGAGAGACAGAGAGAGACAGAGAGAGAGAGAGAGAGAGAGACACCAAACATTTTAACATGTCTTTTGTT
>NC_136710.1:588228-609570 GCF_947650265.1 Symphodus melops | reverse complement strand
GTGTGTGTGTCCTGTATGTGTCCTGTGTGTGTGTCCTGTGTGTGTGTCCTGTGTGTGTGTCCTGTATGTGTCCTGTGTGTGTGTCCTGTGTGTGTGTCCTGTGTGTGTGTCCTGTGTGTGTGTCCTGTGTGTGTGTCCTGTATGTGTCCTGTGTGTGTGTCCTGTGTGTGTGTCCTGTATGTGTGTCCTGACGGGCCCACATGCATCTGAGCATCAGTTTATTTGTGGAAATTCAAAAAGGAGCAGTGGAGGCCGTGACCTTCAGAGAGGTACTCAGAGGTCGTTTGGAGTTTTGATTAGTAAATCAGGTGAATCTACAGGTGGGTAGGCGGTGGCTGATTTGCATAGACACATCCTTTGGGGGGATTAACTGAACTTGACTGAATGTGTCTCGGATCAAGGAGACGCTACCGAGACATTTGCAGCATGCCGACGTACGCAGCCGTTCACTGTAAGTATGGAGATTTTAAAATGTTCAGTCTTCAGAGGTTTGTGTCTCACCTTCAGTCTGCTTGAATGAATGGTTCACGATGTTTTGTTTCTGCCTTGCACAATATGTGAATGCAGCTGTGAGACTATTTCAGGAGTTCCCTTCTTGATGTGTTGGAAGAGTCTCAAGAGCTGCTGATTCACACAAATCAACCAATCAGAACAAAGTCACAGCAGGAACCCTCAGCCCAGCTTTCTGTCATATGTTCAGCTTCATATATAAAAACTGTGTGTGTGTGTGTGTGTGTGTGTGTGTGTGTGTGTGTGTGTGTGTGTGTGTGTGTGTCACAGTGTTTAAACGTTAGTATGACTGATCTTCTCTTTTAAAGGCATTCTCTTCCAGTTATGGATCCTCCCTGTCTTCAACGGTAAGGTCCGGCTCAGTCAGCCATGCTTTTCCTTGTGTTTCCTACATTTTGATCTGAGAACTCAACTGTGTGACTCCATGAGACGCACTTACTGAAACAATGACATTGATCAAAGCAACAGGTGTTGCAGCGATGGAAGCGGGCAGTGGAACTGCTTCAGATAGAAGTGATTGTACCCGAGCTAAAAAGCCTCTGCATGTTTCTAATAAGCTCCAGCAGCAGAAAGCTGCTCAAACTAGGATCAATGTTGGAGATGAGATGAGATGAGATGAGATTCAACTTTATTATCATTACACATATACAAGTATAGTGAAACGAAATGAGGTTTGGCATCTCACCAGAAGTGCAAATAAGCAGAAAGTGCAGAGTTCGTTCTATGTACAGTGATTATAACATTTACAGATGTGGTTAAAGAAAGTGAATTATTAAATATGGCTGGATGGATTATTGGGATGCTATAAATATAAATAAATGCTATAAATATAAGTGTATACAGAGGATTAAATATACAGATTAAGGTGCAGAGAAAATGCTTATACTAGTGTACAGATAATATACAGAATATGTACATATTATACAGATCAATAATTTACTGAACATACAATAATACAATAATGTGTGTGTGACCAGGAGGAGTGGTGGGGGGATGATGGATGTGAGGTGATATGCAGGGGAAGGGGGGGGGGTCAGGAGGGGGCGGAGTTTGAGAGAGAGACAGAGTTCAGAGTTCGGGGGGGTAGAGTTCAGTAGGGAGACAGCTCTGGGGAAAAAGCTGTTCCTTAGTCTGCTGGTTCTGGTCCGGAGGCTTCTGAAGCGCCTACCGGAGGGCAGGAGGGTAAACAGTCTGTGGGCAGGGTGGGAGGAGTCTTTAAGGATGCCGTGAGCTCGCCGCAGACAGCGTTTCCTCTGGACATCCTCGATGGCAGGAAGTGGACACCTTGTGATGCGCTGGGCTGTTTTGACCACCCGCTGTAGCGCCTTACGGTCCGTGACAGAGCAGTTTCCGTACCAGACTGGGACACTGCTGGTTAGGATGCTCTCAATCACACAGCGGTAGAAGTTCCTCAGTACAGCTGAAGACAGGTGGTGTCTCTTCAGTGTCCTCAGGAAAAAGAGGCGTTGATGAGTCTTCTTCACCAGACTGGAGGACCAGTTAGTGGACCAGGATAGGTCCTCTGTGATGTGGGTCCCCAGGAACTTGAAGCTGGAGACACGTTCAACAGCCATCCCGTTGATGTGAATGGGTTGTGCGTGCGTCCTCTTTCTCTCCTGAAGTCCACGATGAGCTCCTTCGTCTTGCTGGTGTTGAGAAGCAGGTTGTTGTCAGCGCACCAGGTGGCCAGATGCTGTACCTCCTCCCTGTAGGAGAAGCTTTTGAAACATGGAGAGAGGTTAGAACGCAGAAAGCTTTACAGACCCATGCAGAGCTGGCTAAACACTGAAGCTACAGTGTCCACCACATGCAGAGCTGGCTAAACACTGAAGCTACAGTGTCCACCACATGCAGAGCTGGCTAAACACTGAAGCTACAGTGTCCACCACATGCAGAGCTGGCTAAACACTGAAGCTACAGTGTCCACCACATGCAGAGCTGGCTAAACACTGAAGCTACAGTGTCCACCACATGCAGAGCTGGCTAAACACTGAAGCTACAGTGTCTCTACATGCAGAGCTGGCTAAACACTGAAGCTACAGTGTCCACCACATGCAGAGCTGGCTAAACACTGAAGCTACAATGTCCACCACATGCAGAGCTGGCTAAACACTGAAGCTACAGTGTCCACCACATGCAGAGCTGGCTAAACACTGAAGCTACAGTGTCCACCACATGCAGAGCTGGCTAAACACTGAAGCTACAGTGTCCACCACATGCAGAGCTGGCTAAACACTGAAGCTACAGTGTCCACCACATGCAGAGCTGGCTAAACACTGAAGCTACAGTGTCTCTACATGCAGAGCTGGCTAAACACTGAAGCTACAGTGTCCACCACATGCAGAGCTGGCTAAACACTGAAGCTACAGTGTCCACCACATGCTGACCTGTGTGAGAGGAGGGGGGAGACAGCTCTCTGTGATGATTAGAGTTTAGACTGCAGTACACATTTTAAACACTGGGGGCAGAGTTTCATACTTCTCCTTTAACACATCCATCAGGTCTTTTTTCTGCTTGGTTTTGTCGAAGGATTAAAACAGGGAACTTAAATTAAGCGTGCATTTCTTTACCAGGTGGAATAAACAGGCAAACTGTTATAACGTGCATTGTTCTGTGAAAGTCCACAGCTGCTGAAGTCTTGTTTGTGTTTGTCACCTTGAAGCTTCCTCGTTGCCAAATGTGGCGCTTCTTGGAACAGCATCTCAGTCATCAACAAGGCCTTCCAGTCTATCTCCAACAGGGGTTTCTTCTTCAGCTTCAAATGTGATTGACGGAAACAGGAATCCAGACTTGGACGCTGGATCGTGCAGCCATACACTCGTTGGGCCGGACCACTGGTGGAGTTTGGTGCTGCCACATGTGTACAACTTCACACATATCAGCATCACTAACAGACTCGGCGACAGAGCTTGGAGGATCAATAACGCAGAGATCCTCATTGGAAATTCCCTCGAGAACAACGGCAACAACGACCCGAGGTAAATCTGACTGACAATGACAACCTGCAGTTTGTACGAAACGCAGCACACTGATTGGCTGGAGCTCTGTGGAAAGCAGGTCCTGTTAGCATGATAAGCCCTGAGACTGATTAACAAACATGGCGTCTTGTTTTGGTTGGTTAAACCCGGAACTGGGACTGTTCAAACCGGGACGTTCCCAGTCAATAAGGGACGAACGGTCCACCTAACTGAAGGGGCCGTGTCGACGCCGAGGTCAGGGGTCAACACAGCAGCTGAGACGCTGCACTGATCCACGATGTGTCTTAGAATAATTCAGTTCATGACGTTGTGTGAACGCTGTTTAAAGTCAAGTTCATCTGAAACTTTACATTTCTGTTTTGATCCGAAGAATTGGAAACTCTCTATTTACCAAACTAGTAATTATTAAAAGAAATCCTTCACTCGTTTCCCAGATGCACGGTCATCCCCTCCATCCCAGCCGGAGGGACCCGTAGCTTCAGCTGTGGAAGAATGATCGGTCGAGTGATCAACGTCAGACTCTTCAGCGACAATTCAGATGTTTTTTTGACAATGTGTGAGCTGGAAGCTTTTGGAGGTGAGTAAATCCAAACGGTCCACGGAGGGTTCCTGTATAATCTGACACCCTGGTGAACAACATGAACATCATATAAAGGCTCTTTGTTTCCGTTCCCAGAAGTCGTTTGGCCGTCCTTCAGCGCGGTGGTGATGGGCAGACGTGTGACAGTCGTGGAGAAGAAGCTGTGCTGGTCCGACGCCTTGTTGTACTGCAGAGACCGGTACGGGGACCTGCTTAGCGTGCGCAGCGAGGACGAGCAGAGGGAGGTGCAGGAGGTGCTGAGCGGCGTCTCCTTCCCTCTCAGCGGACACGTTTGGTTGGGCCTGCGCAGGTAACTTACCCAGAAGGCAAAGTGTCAAAGAGCTGGACCTCACGCGGCGAGTTGAACTCACAGCATCATTCACAGGTACCTGATGAGCGAGCGCTGGTTTTGGATGTCTGGGGCTGCAGAGAGCTACTCGCACTGGGAGAAAATGTCCCTCTGGCAAATCACCAGTCCGTGTGGCGCCATGAACAGCAGCCCGCCATTTTACTGGAGAGATGTTCCCTGTGCAGTCCATCTTCACTTTGTGTGTGTGACAGGTAAACAGTTTGACCACGCGTCAACACGGCTCACTCTTCACTGAAACACGTTTACGTTCAGAATCCAGACGAGTCACAAGGTTTTCACAAAGTTTGAAGGTCGTCACTTTGACCTCTGTTTTGTCTTCACAGGCGAACTGCAGGACGAGAGGCAGGTGTACTTCTACAGCACCTTACACCCCTGAACACACACACAGAAGACCCCCCACCCTGATCACAGAGGACCCCCCCCACCCCCACCCCGATCACAGAGGAACCCCCCCCCCCCCCACCCCGATCACAGAGGACCCCCCCCTCCACCCAGATCACAGAGGACCCCCCCCCCACCCTGATCACAGAGGACCCCCCCTCCACCCTGATCACAGAGGAACCCCCCCCCCGTTGTTTTTAGCAGTCCGTCCTTATGTCTCTACTTTTGGGTGTTTTTTGTTGGACTTTGTCAGAGGAGAATTTCTGTCACTGTCGGGACGGACAATAAAGTTTCTATCGTAGCTGTAACTTTAAAAGGATTCAAACAAATGAAATCAATAAAAAGTTGTGATATAAATAATATGTTTGAAATAGAGAGAGAAACATAAATGAAACATAAGCAGTCTTTGAATATGATTATTAAGGCGTGTTAGATGATAGAGCTTCTACAGAGTCGTGCTCATGTCGGGACGTATTGATGGACGTCTCAGGTCACATGGTACAAAGCTCCTGGGGGGCGCTAGATCACCCAGCACCAAGGTTCTGACACCCACAGCATGAAGGAGTTTATGTTCAGTATAACTTTGAAGAATAAAGTTGATCCTATTATTAGTGTGTGTGGTTTTCATTGATGATTGGAGCTTTGAAACAAAGGAGCTGAGATCACCTCTGTGGACACCTGATGAGGGTCCAGGGAGAGCTAGACTGGGTCAGACTGGGTCCAGACTGGGTCAGACTGGGTCAGACTGGGTCCAGACTGGTCCAGACTGGGTCCAGACTGGTCCAGACTGGGTCCAGACTGGGTCAGACTGGGTCCAGACTGGGTCCAGACTGGTCTCCTGCTCGTCTCGTCTTCATGTGGACAAACTGAAGCTAATAAACAATCGGCTCCAGATGACGGAGTTTCTTTATTATTAGTTATTGATTTCTGTCAGGACCTAAAGACAGCTTCTACTAAAAAGTGAGAAAGTGTTTGTGGAGGAAATGAGCCGGCCTGACTTTACATTTTCTTCCTGACAGTATTCATGAACATCAGAAACAGCCTTTTACTTTCTACCGCTAAATGAAACGTGTTCACCTTTATACATGACGTCATCACTACGTCACATTCAGTCATTTTAAACGACTTTCTGCTAACAAGCAGCTAAGCTAACTGAACAGCTAGCTGACCGAGTCCCGCGGAGGGCGGGCGTTCGAGACGACGCATGCGCAGAGTGAATAAACGCAGTTTGACGGCGTCTGCAGGAACTCTTCTCCCTCCGTAGTGATCTATCTATCGATCTATCTATCTATCTATCTATCTATCTGATCGACTTGAAATCATCAGTTTGATGTTTTTGACTTCTCAGACTGACCACACAGTCAGAGTCTCTCATGTTTAACAGGTAACATGCTCATCTCCTCTGACACAGAAAACAAGCGCACCCCGCTGTGATGGGACATTTATTTATTAAAAGCTCCGTCATTAACAAATAATTTAAAGCATTTTGTACAAAGCCAGAGACGGTCGACAGCTCGTATCGACAGGCACGCGTGGAGAGCGTATCATCACATCTTCTCTTGTTTTAAATCAGGACATAAAAAGTGAGAGTTCACCTGAAAACACAAAAACTACACGATAAAACATGAACCGTTTAAAAAGGCCTTTAGTGTTTCCAATACACTTTAATAAGTTCTCCAACACCTCTCTGGACCCACTCCACATCACGTCCTCCCAGTGATCTGATTGGTTGGATTCCCATCATGCTCAACTGGATGTCCAGTTACCACGGTAACCACAGGATCAGAGTACCACCGGCGTGTTCAGCTTGCATAGATTCAGGTAAGGCAGCGCGGCGACAAAAGGATTTCTTCCTCCACATCAAACTCTGTAGAGACTCTTATTTTGAAATGATCAAACAGGAAGTGTTGAGGACCCCGAGTCAGGTGTGACAGCAGGTGAGCTGGAATCGTCCAATCAGAAAGAAGAGGAAATAAAAAAACTGCTAGTTGGGAAGTGTTCTGAGACGATGCATTCAAGGTCATCACGTTTAATCCTCCGTTCTGTTTGTCTCCAACTGTGAGGAGGAAGTCCATGGTGTTCACACACACAGGTCTAGGGGTCTACAAAGGACACCATGATATAGCGGGTCCCCCTGGTGGTGGGCAGGCCCTCGTGGTAGTGCGTCAGGCGTCCCGGGTGCATGAAGGACCAGCCCTTCCTGGGAGACTCCACCTGACAGTCGTATCGCAGGAACCTGCAGCCTCCACCCTGTATGAGCACGACAAACACACCGGTGAACCCTCCCAATGAACGACCTCTGACCTCCTCTCTCTCTCTCTGTGTGTGTGTGTGTGTGTGTGTGTGTGTGTGTGTGTGTGTGTGTGTGTGTGTACCTCGTAGTCGGCGCCCTTGCTGTTCAGGGCGATGTTGATGGTGAAGGTGGAGGAGTCGTGATGCGGCCTCAGAGACGGCTGCTCGTCAGGACGATAACGCACCACGAAGTTCATGATGGCCTGAGCCTGAACACACACACACACACACACACACACACACACACACACACACACACACACACACACACACACACACACACACACACACTTAGAAAATGATTGATCCCCGAGCGGCGCTCTCTCTGAGGCAGCTTCAGGAGGCGGAGCCTTGAAAGAGGGCGTGCTCCGTACCTTGGGGTAATATCCTGGATAGAGTTTCTCCGTCACCGGGACGATGAACTCTTTTAAGAACTTCAGCCACTCCTTCTCAAAGCCGATCTGGTTCATGTGGATGTCCACGGTGGGGACGTTTTCATAACCACCGGCCAGGCGCTCGTCCTGAACACACACACACACACACACACACACACACACACACACACACACACACACACACACACACACACACACACACACACACACACACACACACACACACACACACACACACACACACACACACACACACACACACACACACACACACACACACACAGGTGAAACAAACCTTCACCTAACAAAGGTTGTCTTCTTGAATCAGGAGGCTGATGGTTACCTTGTGGTTTCCTCCTGACCACTCTCCATTGTCCTCCATGGTCTCCACCAGATGATCACACATCTTCTCTGAGAAGGCTGGGAACCAGTAAACATCTGGACACGGCTGACACACACACACACACACACACACACACAGACACACAGACACACAGACACACACACAAACACAGGGGAGAGCCTCAGGATGTCATGCTGTCTGAATTTCAAAGCTTGATATGATTCTGGTTCATTTCTTGTCTTTAATCAGCAGTGTGTGTGTGTGTGTGTGTGTGTGTGTGTGTCTGTGTGTGTGTGTGTGTGTGTGTGTCTACCTGCTGCACAAAGACTTTCTCTTCCTCAAAGATCCTGGAGTAGTTCTCGTGGATGTACTTCTCCTTCCAGTCCTGCAAACAAACAAAGCCCGTCAGCCCCTGCGCTCCCTCCCTGTGTTCATGATGTTGTTGTCATGGTGTCGTTGTCATGGTGTTGTTGTCATGGTGTTGTTGTCATGGTGTTGTTGTCATGGTGTTGTTTGTCTGACCACGGGGTTGTCGAAGATCTGCCACATGTCCGGGTGCAGCCTGGACGTGTTGAAGTTGGTCGAAGCCACCAGACGGCCGAACTCGTCGCGGTTTGACACGAACATGAAGACTCCCTGAGGACGAGGATCGTGGCTTGGTTATAAGAGAGGCTCATCAGGGGGGGATACACAGAGCAGCTGATCACCTGGGAGGGGGGGGAGCAGGTGTGCCTTACCTGGTCTCTGATGCTCCTGCAGAACACCATGTCGGGGTCCATCCCCTCAGCCACGTACAGGCTCACCTGGGACAGTTTGGAGCGCAGCACGCTGGCCTTGATCAGGTACGCCTGAGTAATGTACGGAACGTTCCACAGACCACTACACACACACACACACACACACACACACACACACACACACACAGGTAAACACTCAGCTCACCTGGGATTATTTGGATGTTAGGTAAGAGTCTTTAGATCGTGCTCATTCTGTGTCAATTTTTGACAGACAAGACGGCCACACACGTGGTTTGTCAACCAAACCACACGTGTGTGTGTGTGTGTGTGTGTGTGTGTGTGTGTGTGTGTGCGTGTGTGTGCGTGAGTGTGTGTGTGTGTGTGTGTGTGTGTGCGTTCACACTCACATCCTCTTGCCCTGGACGATCTCGATGTAATCCTCAGACCTGGAGTAAAACCCTTCAGGACTTAGAGCGCCCCAGAAGTTACTCCACAGCTTTCCATGTTTGGACAACATGGGAGCGATGACCGACCTGAAGACGAACAGAGAATTTAAAATGAACCAGCAAGGTGATGGGGTACATGGAAGGGTACTAGTGTGTACTTGTAGGGATGTAGGGTACACAGAAGGTACTAGTGTGTACTTGTAGGGATGTAGGGTACACAGAAGGGTACTAGTGTGTACTTGTAGGGATGTAGGGAACACAGAAGGTACTAGTGTGTACTTGTAGGGATGTAGGGAACACAGAAGGGTACTAGTGTGTACTTGTAGGGATGTAGGGTACACAGAAGGGTACTAGTGTGTACTTGTAGGGATGTAGGGTACACAGAAGGGTACTAGTGTGTACTTGTAGGGATGTAGGGAACACAGAAGGTACTAGTGTGTACTTGTAGGGATGTAGGGAACACAGAAGGGTACTAGTGTGTACTTGTAGGGATGTAGGGTACACAGAAGGGTACTAGTGTGTACTTGTAGGGATGTAGGGTACACAGAAGGCACTAGTGTGTACTTGTAGGGATGTAGGGTACACAGAAGGCACTAGTGTGTACTTGTAGGGATGTAGGGAACACAGAAGGGCACTAGTGTGTACTTGTAGGGATGTAGGGAACACAGAAGGGCACTAGTGTGTACTTGTAGGGATGTAGGGTACACAGAAGGCACTAGTGTGTACTTGTAGGGATGTGGGGTATAAAGAGGTTAAGGATGTACTTCCTGAAGAATACAAAGCATCCTTACTTGTTTTCCTCGATCAGTATCCTCAGTGTGTCTGGGTTTGTTAGGGCCACATCAGAGTCAATGCTGAAGTAGTAATCACACTCTGGATCCTTCTTACACGCCTCCCTGCACACAAACACATGAACCTCTTACTTCAGATCCTGTATCTTTATTGTTTACTTCTTTAACACATCAAAAGAGATTTAATTAGCAGAGAGAGCAGAGATTCTTCCCATGTGAACAACATTTCCTGTCTCTCTTCAGCTGTCCTGTCTAATAAAAAATTCCCCCAAAATAAAGAAAAATCTTTTTAAACGAAAACAGCTGCTTATTCATTTTGTGTAAATCTGCAAATCTGAAGCAGATCTCTGTTGTGATTATTTAAAGATCAGATCAAACATGGTTGACGTCCAGTCGACCCTCAGACGTCCTGCAGAGCTGAACCTTTATTGTTCATGTGGTTTGTTGTCTCAGTCTCCACTCACACAGCCATGGCTCTGGCCTTGTTCTCCTGCAGGTCCTCCTCTGGTCCGACCAGCGTGGCGTCCGGGAACAGAGCTTTGTGGCGCTCCCAGAACCTGTGGATGTGACGCTCGTGGTACACGACCTGAAACCCACACACACAGAGGGACACGCTTCAGAGCAGCACACAACAGCTGGGGATAAATGAGGCGCTGGTTCCCTTCCTGTCCTACATTGTTGTGGATGAAAAGGCGGATCTTGGTCAGCGGGTAGTTAAGTGTGGTCAGGCGCTCCAGGAACTCCTCCATGAAGGGCGTGGGGCGTTGGATGAACACGGCGACGTGCACCAGAGGCATCTCCTCGTCCTGCACGCACACACATTTTAAAACTGGAGAATCCATTTGACAAAGAAGGATTGAAACGTTGAGAAGGAGAGCGTGCGTACGGCTGCCTCGTTGAAGAACAGCAGGTCGTCGTCACAGTTCCCACAGCCGCTCTCGTAGGTCCACGCCGTAGGAACGTAGTTTCCCAGGTAGTTCAACTGCAGCTGCAGACACAACATGTCACATGACCTCAAACATCCTCACAAAGCCTTTCTCTAAATACCTGATGCACCGACTCCAAACATGTGAATTTGTAACATGTAACTGGGACACCTGGTGTCTAAAACAGGTACTGCAGGCTTTAAATCACTGCAGTGAGCTGCTCACGTGTCACCTTTGACATCCTGATTCACCACAGCTCAGGATCGTGCAGGGCTGTGATTGGTCAGTTACCTTTGTGGGTCCGTTGCCGTGGATGATGACGGGAAGTGTGTCGTAGGCGACGTTCC
Organism: Symphodus melops; assembly: GCF_947650265.1. Taxonomy (NCBI): domain Eukaryota; kingdom Metazoa; phylum Chordata; class Actinopteri; order Labriformes; family Labridae; genus Symphodus; species Symphodus melops. The sequence goes on along the minus strand of NC_136710.1, from coordinate 598,474 downwards.
TCGCTCTGACCTTTGCCCTCTCGAACTTCAAGACAACTTCATCTGACGGACAGAGATACGCTTAGTGTGTTTCTGTGTGTGTGTGTGTGAGCGTGTGTGGTGTGTGTTTCTGTGTGTGCGTGTGTGTGTGTGTGTTTCTGTGTGTGGTGTGGGGTGTGTGTGTGTGTGTGCGTGTTTCTGTGTGTGGTGTGTGTGTTTCTGTGTGTGGTGTGTGTGTGTGGGGTGTGTGTGTGTGTGTGGGGTGTGTGTGTGTGTGTGCGTGCGTGTTTGTGTGTGTTTCTGTGTGTGGTGTGTGTGTGTGGGGTGTGTGTGTGTTTCTGTGTGTGTGTGTGGTGTGTGTGTGTGTCTGTGTGTGTGTGTGTGTGTGTGTGTGTTTCTGTGTGTGTGTGTGTGTGTGTGTGTGTGTGTGTGTGTGTCTCACCTATGGCTCCGTTCAGGTTCTGGAAGATTCTGGAACGATGGTCCAGAGTGATGTTGAACTTTGTCTGAGAAGATAAATGACGTCAGCATGAGGTGATTGCTCCGAGCGACGTGATTGGTTAATTGACTCATTAGTTCGTTTACCCTCTGAATCTTGTCCAGGTAGATCTTTGTGTAGAACAGCTGGTCGTCATCGTTGTCTTTGTACTTCCACTGCTGGACCATCGTACTGAGGTCTGACGCAAAGCCCATAAACCCTGAGCACACACACACACACACACACACACACACACACACACACACAGACACACACAGACACACACACACACACACACACAGACACACACACAGACACACACACACACACACACACACACAGACACACACAGACACACACACACACACACACACACACACACAGACACACACACACACACACACAGACACACACACACACAGACACACACACACACACACACACACACACAGACACACACACACACACACACACACACACAGACACACACACACACAGACACACACACACACACAGACACACACACACACACACACACACACACACACACACACACACACACACACACACACACACACACACACACACACACACACACACACACACACACACACAGATTAGAGATGCATCACAGGAATCGTCCCTCAGATCAACAGACGGCTTCACAGACGGCGTCCTACCTCCTGAGTTCAGGTAGCGTTTCCCAGAATGCACCTCGGGGTATTTGGGGGCCAGCCTCTGGTCAGGCCAGCAGAATCCCTCGGCGGAGAAAACCACTCTATGACCCAGACGGGAAAACTTGGACAGCACTTCCTCGGGACCGGACGCAAAGATCACATCGTAGCTACACAGACAGAAGGAGAGGAGGAGATCTGGTTTCAAGTCTTTGTGTCCTTCAGAGGACAGGCGGACATCCTGAACCCACACCTGTGTTCTTTAGTGTGTAAGTGGGACAGGTGAGTCTGGTTTCACACTGAACACACAAAGACAAGAGGGGGGGGGGGTATTACCTGTCGACGAACATGATCACCAGGTCCTTCCTCTCAGAGTGTTTCAGCAGCTCCCTCTTCAGCCATCTCACCTTCTGACCGCCCCCCACTGTCCGAGCCACGTCACCCCCCTTCCACTCCTCGCCCAGACCCAGGACCTGCAACGTAGAGAGACATGAGCTCTACACTGCTAACATAGAGCTCTATGGAGGCTGACTCACTGCAGGAGACAGACTCTAGTGGACACTGGAGGAACTGCAGCTGTAAAGTTGGACATTTTAACATAGAGCTCTATGGAGACTGACTCTCTGCAGGAGACAGACTCTAGTGGACACTGGAGGAACTGCAGCTGTAAAGTTGGACATTTTAACATAGAGCTCTATGGAGACTGACTCACTGCAGGAGACAGACTCTAGTGGACACTGGAGGAACTGCAGCTGTAAAGTTGGACATTTTAACATAGAGCTCTATGGAGACTGACTCACTGCAGGAGACAGACTCTAGTGGACACTGGAGGAACTGCAGCTGTAAAGTTGGACATTTTAACATAGAGCTCTATGGAGACTGACTCACTGCAGGAGACAGACTCTAGTGGACACTGGAGGAACTGCAGCTGTAAAGTTGGACATTTTAACATAGAGCTCTATGGAGACTGACTCACTGCAGGAGACAGACTCTAGTGGACACTGGAAGCTTCATCTTTTTATTTAAACAGCGGCTTGTTGTGGCTTGTTTACACCCTGGTGTGTGTACATATGGTGTGTGTGTACATATGGTGTGTGTGTACATATGGTGTGTGTGTACATATGGTGTGTGTGTACATATGGTGTGTGTGTGTTACCTTCACAGTGTAGTTGAACTCTCGGGCCGTCCTCATGAAGCGGTTGAAGCCATCTGTCTCCTCTGTTGCCGCGGTGATCACCAGCAGATTATCTAAACACACACAGAAGATGTGTTTCATGTATTCACTGGAGAGACAGGACCGAGGACAGAGTCAGGAATCAGAGAGAGAGAGAGGGAGGGGCCTCCGTACGTGAGCCGCACTCACTAACCACGAGGCCACCTGGACCTTAAAACAGCTCGTGTGAAACGCTCCGTTTAATCCCAACACTCAGAGAAACCCTCAAGCCCCCCCCCCCCTCCCTCCAGGCTTTCGAAGAATTCCTCTCCGAAATTCCTGAGCAGAGCCTCAGAGAGGTGAGGAGGGTGAGGAGCCGGAGGGGGGAGTCAGGGGGAGGGGTTCAGTGTTTGGTGACAGAAGCGTCCTTGTCCTGAGTCTCTGCAGGTTAACCCCGAGCAGGAACAGCTGCTGACGTCAGTCCACAACATTTGGTGGTTTAAGACTCCGGTCTGGTCTGGAGCGGGATGTTAATGCTGTCCTCTGATTGGCTGAAAAAGACTCGGCACATCCCGTTTAAAACGAGGACTGAGATTCTGAACTGTCCTCAGTCCGTCATGCACTGAACACTCAGAGACCTGAGGAGGGACCGGACCTCACACTGAGGGGTACCAATCCAGACCACAAGGATCCAGATCACGGCCTCCATCATGGAGCGGGTCTCCGGGTGTCGAGAAACCCTGATCTGAGCGATGTGACATCATTGACCTGCAGGTTCATCACAGGTGAGACTCCACAGGGTCTGCTCTTTGGATCCAGGAGGACTTCTATATGACCCCTGAAAGGACCTGGATCACTCCAGGAGGTCTCCCCTGCATGATTACAACATCTATACAGACCTGCACTGCTTTAAGACCATTAAAGGTCACCTATCAATCATCAGACACACAGGCAGGACGGTTCAAGGATTCATTCATATAACGTATAGAAATGCTAATTAGCCTGCGGGCTAAACTTAATGGAATCTGAGGGTTTTTAAACAAGCCTAAACTAGTTCAAACTTCTCAGTCTAAAAACAGCAGCCTGTGAATAATGTCACTGTAGAAACTTTTAATTAGTTTTAAATGTTAATAACGGTGTAATTAGCATCAGTTAGCTAAGAGACCCGGAGCAGCACCAGCGGGTCAGGGTGGTCCGCCTGGCCGGGCAGGGGACACTCCGGAGCGGCCTTACCTGGAGTGAACCTCCGCTGTTCAGCCGACACGGAGCTCTGGAGGAAGTAAAGAGCCAGCAGGCAGAGAAGACGACGACAGGACGACATGTCTGCTTCTCTTTCAAACACACAGACACCTCCGTTATCTGCTCACTCTGTTCTCCGTCACTTCTTTCCTTCCCTTCGTCCTCACTCCATCAGAGCTCCGCGCTCGCGCTCCGACTGACTCAAGTCTCGCGATACATCTCACCAAACGTTCTAGAATCATGTCAACAGAAAGGACGGGAAGAAACACAAGTGCCCGCCCATATTTTAGAGCATTAGCCAATGAGAAGCGTATCCAACTTGATTGACGGAGTGGCTGACCTGTAGGCGCAGCAGAGTGGCTTTAGAGGAGCCAATCAGAGCAGGACAAATGGAAAACACTGGGCTGTGATTTTTTTGGCCTCTTATTTCGTTTCCTCGGGCTACAGAAAGTTCGTGAAAATTGGAGAATGTGAATCTTTGCCACGTCTGATACATTCCTGAGACACACACACACACACACACACACGGAGAGAGACAGGGAGGGCGGACTCAACTATTATTTTTCCTCAATACTTTATTCCGATCCTTCTAGAAAGTATTCTGAAGTCTTTTTGATCTCACCGATGAACAAAAAAAGGAGAAATTAAATGAAGAATTTAATTCTTGTTTTAAATTATTTCTATAAATGATAGTATTTGGTGGTGACCTGTCTTTATTTGGGACGAGCTTTTAACTATTTTCAGACTGAGCTCGAGCACAGGTTAAGCTTCATCTGTCCCGACCACCCTCCTCTTCCTCTTTTCTGCTCTTTCTCTCCATAACTCCTCTTCATTTTGTCTCTGTTGACTTTCATTGACGAACTTTTGCTTTTCCCAGCAATCATGCACCTTTAAAAACATCAGAATATACCCAGGAAGTTACAGAAATTAACGAATAGTATTATGCACGTTTTATTCGAACAAACAGTCAGCTGGCGTGGTGGCGTGTTGCCATGGCAACGTGTAAACAGCACAGTGAGAGACGGAGCCGTTGTGTCCGGCTGTTAAATTGTCATAGTGTGATTAAAGATGAGTTAGCGGGCTGTGGAGGATGGACAGACCGAAGTACTTCACCCCCGCAGAGGTGTCCGCTCACAACACCGCAGCCGACCTGTGGGTGTCGTTTCTGGGCAAAGTGTGCGACCTGACCCCGCTGATGGAGCAACACCAAGGTGGGCATGAAACACAGCTTACATCAAGTGCAGATTGGATCACGATTTAAAGGCTCAAATATTCCTTAAATAAAATATTCATTTAAAGGAATAAATGACATCACACAAAGCAGAGGGCCTGAAGATGATCTGTCACTACTCTGTTTGTTCCTCATGTCTGAAAAGGTTCAAAACCACAGCAGGACACACAAGACTGTTGTCATGTTTACAAACATGTTAAGAATAAATACTCAAGTTTAGCCTTCTTCAGTGGGTGTGATGCAGAGCTGGCTAAACACTGAAGCTTCATGGCGACCTGTGTGAGCATCCACTCAGAGGAGGGGGGGAGACAGCTCTCTGTGGCGATGAGAGTTTAGACTGCAGTACTCATGTTAAACACCAGGGGGCAGAGTTACAGACTGCAGTACTCATTTTAAACACTAGGGGCAGAGTTACAGACTGCAGTACTCATTTTAAACACTAGGGGCAGAGTTACAGACTGCAGTACACATTTTAAACACTTGGGGTAAATTATGCATAATGGCTCCTTCATTGTGTTTCCTGCAGGAGACAACCTCCTGTTACCCATCATGCAATGTGCCGGTAAGGACATCAGCTCCTGGTTCGACCCTGAGACCAAAGACGTAAGTGCTGACGTAACTTAAACCAACTAGCCAATCCGTGAGCAGCTCTCAGCTCCTGGTTTACCTGCATGTATCTTTCCTCTGCCCTCAGATCCTGAGATGCATAGATCCACTGACTAACTGTGAGCGGTACTACACCCCCAGGGGGCGCTTTGTTCACGTTCCACCAGCCGGCCCTCGCTCTGACTGGGCCAGTGTCATGGGCTCCCCCTGGTGGAAGGACGAGCGCTATGAGGTGGGACTGCTTTCAACCAAAACCAGGTGGATCCGAGTGGTCAACACACTGACATCACAGGAGCAGAGGCTGCAGGTGAGCTGTCCAATCACAGCTCAGTAACACACACTGGAGCTCAGGAGTGATTGACGCTCTGTTCCTCAGGTGTGTTCAGAGGAGACTGTGGATGAGATCCTCCAGCGTTACCTGCGCTACAACTCCCACGCCTGCAGCTACACCTGGAAACATGACGGACACGTCCTGGACATGAGCCTGACGCTCAGCGACAACAACGTCCTTGACCAAGACCAGGAGCTCCAGCAGCTGAGGCTGGACCAAGACCTCTTCACCCCCTCCATCCTGCTGCACTTCAACGACGACCTGACCGAGGGCTGAGCGCCGACACTCAAAGCATCAACGTTTCACAGCATCGTTCTAGAAACTCCACAATTTAAAACACACTTTTTTTTGTTCATATTAAAGTTGATGTTTAACTGATCAGTTTTGTACGGAGCGTTGATTATGTAACCTGACTCTAAAGACACACACATGCATTCTCTTTACTCTGCTGCAGCCTCTACCATCAGTGTGTGAATGTGTATGAATGGATGAGTTCATACTGATGGACTCTTTACTCTGCAGCAGCCTCTACCATCAGTGTGTGAATGTGTATGAATGGATGAGTTCATACTGATGGACTCTGCAGCAGCCTCTACCATCAGTGTGTGAGTGGATGAGTGAAGCTCTCGGACATGTCTCACGCTGGTTTCTTTGTTGAAGGTTAGATCTGCCTGTTCTTGGACCGTCACGTAAACACGGATTCATTTGAGGAAGTTTCAACAGAAAACGTTTTTTTCGTCCATAAATTCTGATTATTGTGTCAGAATTAAAGGGAAGTGGTGTGATTCACTGTAAAGCAGAGAGAGCACAACATTTAGGAGATGTGATGAAATGTAGGATCCGGAGTAAAGAAATGATGAGTTGACAGATTTTGATGGGAGGAGGAAGAAACCAAAGAGTTTCTTGTTTCTGTAGAAGTTTAACTCAGATCAACACGTCGGTCCTCCCGAGACGATCACAAGGTCAGTCACTTTTTCAAACATACTAACCAACATGTGTCTGTCCACATCCGTGTGTGTTTATGACCATAACACTCAGGATCCCGCTAGTAGCCCCTCTGGCCCGTTCAGGATCTAACTCTGCAGTTTAAGTCAAACACCGCTGCAGGGTGTGCTGTGATGTGATTGGACACTTCAGTTCAGTAACTCAGTAAACCTTAAATATACCTCTTCATATCATTTCAGCCTTGTGCTGACATGCTTTCCACACAGGGGCGTTGTAATGGAGGGGGGGGGGGGCTTTAATAGACCTGAATTCAAAATATAGTTTTAATTTTAGTTTTTCTTGTTTTTGCTGCAAACTGTAAATTCAATTGAATTCAGTTTTATTTCTATAGCACACTGCACACAAACGTAAATGTGCTTTACAGAAGACCACGATAAACACAAACAATACAAACCAATGTGTAAAGTGTATAAAAATAACAGATTGTATTGTTATTGATAAACAAGCAGGAGTCCTTTTAGGCACAAACTCATATTTGACTCTTTTCTAGAAATTTGCCTCAAGCACATTTTGTCTGTATGAGAGAGTGCTAGCTTATGTAAATGGTGCTAACTAGCTAACATGCTATTTCCTTTAAATGAGATGCAAATCTAAATAATAATAATAATAATAATCTAAATGATAAAATGTATATGACTATAAAGAATGATTCAGCTGGGTCACATTAAGATGATCACTTCAGGAGGACAGTTTGAACTCATTGTCTTCTTTTGATAGAACAACAGACGATCATCGGCATAATGACTGACTATCATCGAGAGCAGGACACACACTCGCTCTGGATCAAAGGTATCTGTCTCTCTGCCCGTCTGTCTGACAGGGATGAACATTTTACTGCATCTTAACAACTGTCTGTCTGTCTCTCTCTCTGTCTGTCTCTCTCTCTGTCCGTCCGTCCGTCCGTCTGTCAGATGGTCTTCCTGTCTCGCTCTCAGTGGTTTCCTTCATCAAACGTTGGTTGTTTCCTGCTCTGACGGCTCTCGTCATCTTCATTCTCATCATAGTGCTGGGAGTCAGCAGTAAGTGCACACACACACACACACACACACACACACACACACACACACGTTATTTAAATGTGTTTAACTGAAAGCTGTTTGTGTTCAGACACAAAGACGTCCAATCGTCTGTCATCCGTAGAGAAGAACGTTTCAAACCTCAGTGAAGTCATCAAATCTCTGAACACCTCCCTGCAACAAGCTCAAGGTAACATCATGACAACACACAGATAAACACAAACACACATTCATACTGTATTTACTCTGAGCCATTCCCTCCTTTAACCACTGACTCTTAAGGAGACTCTAGTGGACACTGGAGGAACTGCAGCTGTAAAGTTGGACATTTTAACATAGAGCTCTATGGAGACTGACTCACTGCAGGAGACAGACTCTAGTGGACACTGGAGGAACTGCAGCTGTAAAGTTGGACATTTTAACATAGAGCTCTATGGAGACTGACTCACTGCAGGAGACAGACTCTAGTGGACACTGGAGGAACTGCAGCTGTAAAGTTGGACATTTTAACATAGAGCTCTATGGAGACTGACTCACTGCAGGAGACAGACTCTAGTGGACACTGGAGGAACTGCAGCTGTAAAGTTGGACATTTGAACATAGAGCTCTATGGAGACTGACTCACTGCAGGAGACAGACTCTAGTGGACACTGGAGGAACTGCAGCTGTAAAGTTGGACATTTTAACATAGAGCTCTATGGAGACTGACTCACTGCAGGAGACAGACTCTAGTGGACACTGGAGCTAGCTTGAGTTGCTAACTTTCATGACTTTATTTTCTGCTCATTTCTTTTAGAAAGAGCTAAAGAAGTGGAGAGGATGCGCTTTGCTGTGGAGAACAACAAAGACCAGCTGCACTCAGGTCTGTAACTGCTGCTAATGCTAACAACAATAAATAATAAATACATGTGACCGTGTTTCAACTGTGTTTGTGACCAATGAGATCAATAACCTTGTTCTTATTTGGAAGATTAAAGACACTGAAGTAGTTCCTCGGCCCCCCGAGACCTCACTAAAACCACACCCCCTTTACACTATGAGCCATTAAAGGTTCTTATTTTATCCAACACATTTGAAAAGGATTGAAATCAAGCTTTCATGTGTCTTTGTGTTTGTTTAGTGTCAGAGGCGTTGAAGCAGCTGTCAGTGGTGGATTATCTAAGCAGGACCGTCGCTTCGCTCAAATGTTCCCTCGAGCGTGTCATCAAAAACGGTACCAACGCACAAACACGTGAAACACTGAGAGTCCAGGTATCAGCAGAGACGTAGTGACACCTGTCTGTCCACCTCAGGGTCCGGAGAGGCTGCCTGCTGTCCTCCAGGCTGGGATCAGTTCGACTTTAACTGTTATTACTTCAGCGGTGTGTCTCTGTCCTGGAACGAGTCCAGACTGTGGTGTGAAAAGAACGGCGCTCATCTGCTCATCCTGCACAGTGACAAGGCGTGGGTGAGCGTCCGAACACCAAAACACCAAAACACCAAAACACACATCCTGTTGTCTGGAGCACAAGAGATCAGTCTCTGACTTCTGGGAGACTCATGTCTCTGTCTGTTCAGGACTTTGTGAGCCGGCACGCAGGCTCCGTCTGGTTCTGGGTCGGCCTGTCTGACTGGAGGACGGGTCGCTGGGAGTGGATCAACCGCACGCCGTACACCATGGAGCACAGGTACATCCTGCCTCACTCAACCTGCTCACACCAAGGCACATTAGTGCAACTGAAACACCTGAACAGAGACAGGAGGCTGACTCTAGAGAATTAAATAGATCATTAAATAATTAAATAGATCATTAAATATATAATAAAATAGATATTAAAATAGATAATAAAATAGATAATTAAAATAGATAATATAATAGATAATTAAATAGATAATTAAATAATTAAATAGATCATTAAAATAGATAATTAAATAGATAATTAAAATAGATAATTAAATAATAAAATAGATAATAAAATAGATAATAAAATAGATAATTAAATAGATAATTAAATAGATAATAAAATAGATAATTCAATAGATAATTCAATAGATAATTAAATAGATAATTAAATAGATAATTAAATAGATAAGATGGTTCAGGGTCTGTTTCCTCTAGACCTCCATCAGACCCCGACCCGCCTGCGTGTTCTTGGAGGTATAGATGCAGTTAAAGAGAAAAGGACACACAGGACAGATCGTGTCTTTCACAGCGGATGTCTCACTTTAGCCACGCCTCCTCTGGCCCTAGTCCCGCCCCCTTTGAGTGTAAACGTTGAGCCGAGTGCAGCCTTTAACAGTTAGTGTTGGTGAGAAATGTGTTCCCGCTCTGCCAGCACATGAAGCGGACCTTGACGTGTTGGGTTTGTGGACTGCAGGCGCTGGATGCCGGGTCAGCCGGACAACTGGGCCGAGCACGGTTTAGGCCACGGCACGGAGGACTGCGCCCACCTGCACAGCGACGGACGCCTCAACGACCTGTACTGCTCCACCAAGATCCGCTTCGTCTGCCAGAAACACAGCACAAGGAGCTAAAGCACAAGCCCCGCCCCCTT
>NC_136710.1:580728-583228 GCF_947650265.1 Symphodus melops | reverse complement strand
GTGTGTGTGTGTGTGTGTGTGTGTGTGTGTGTGTGTGTCAGACTGTCAGGTGAAACGCTCTGCTCAGGATCAGTTCAGTTTTGGCTCCGCCCAGGTGACACGCCTCCAGGATACATACAAGCCTCTGATTGGCCAGCTGTGCGGCCATGGTGATGAGGTCAGCTGTTAGAGAGAGAGAGAGAATCTTACAGAGTGTGTGTGTGTGTGTGTGTGTGTGTGCTCACCTGGTGAAGGGGCAGGTGTGTGTGTGTGTGTGTGTGTGTGCTCACCTGGTGAAGGGGCAGGTGTGTGTGTGTGTGTGTGTGTGTGCTCACCTGGTGAAGGGGCAGGTGTGTGTGTGTGTGTGTGTGTGTGCTCACCTGGTGAAGGGGCAGGTGTGTGTGTGTGTGTGTGTGTGTGTGTGTGTGTGTGTGTGCTCACCTGGTGAAGGGGCAGGTGTGTGTGTGTGTGTGTGTGTGTGTGTGTGTGTGTGTGTGCTCACCTGGTGAAGGGGCAGGTGTGTGTGTGTGTGTGTGTGTGTGTGTGTGTGTGTGCTCACCTGGTGAAGGGGCAGGTGTGTGTGTGTGTGTGTGTGTGCTCACCTGGTGAAGGGGCAGGTGTGTGTGTGTGTGTGTGCTCACCTGGTGAAGGGGCAGGTGTGTGTGTGTGTGTGTGTGCTCACCTGGTGAAGGGGCAGGTGTGTGTGAGGAGAAGGCTCCGTGTGATAGGATGGAGCTCCAGGTGTTGGAGTGCTGGTGGACGGGAGGAGACAGAGCGGAGGACGAGTGGGGAAGGAAGACGACGTCCAGCATCACGCCGTCCGACAGAGCTGCAGAAGAGATGACAGTGTAAACAGGAAGTGGGCGTGGCCACCATGTGGCGATGACAGTGTAAACAGGAAGTGGGCGTGGCCTTTAAATCACCCTTCAGTCTCAGCGTGTAGTAGTCCATCAGAGCCAGGTGAAAGCCGCCCTCGTCACCCGGCGCCCTCACGCCCAGCGACACCACCGCCGCCTGCTCCTCTTTACGAGCGTGCTCGAAACGCATCGGCAGCGTCTCCACGGCAACCGGAGGGGGTGACGGGGAGGAGAGGAGCGGTGACGTAGGACGACGCATCATCGTCTTCATCCTCACTTTCCTCGTCTTCATCAGCGTGTGTGTTCTCCAGAAACTCCATGGAGGCTTCAAAGAGAATGACTGTACACACACACACACACACACACACACACACACACACACAGACACACACACACACACACACACACACACACACACTGAGGACAGGTGTCTCAGCTCACACTCAGTAAATGTGACATAAAGAAGTCGTACCCGTCCTGTTTTTGGGTTCAGGCTGCAGCGTGACGCACGGACGCCTCAGGAGACACACACACACACACACACACACACACACACACACACACACACACACACACACACACACACACACACACACACACACACACACACACACACACACACACACACACACACACACACACACACACACACAAGGTCATCTTTAAATACAGACAAACAGTATGTGTGTGTGTGTGTGTGTGTGTGTGTGTGTGTGTGTGTGTGTGTGTGTGTGTGTGTGTGTGTGTGTGTGTGTGTGTCTCACCTCTTCTTTGGGGTGTCAGTCTGCAGCTTCCTCTTCCTGTTGAAACAGGAGCTGTTAAACATAAGTCCACATGAGTCCACATGAGACCACATGAGACCACATGGGGGGGACAGACGCTGCTGTCAGAGGTCTCACCTGGGTCTGCTCGCCAGGCGCCGCGGCGTCAGCCGGCCGACGGACGAGGACGGAGACGTTGGAGGAAAGGAAGAAAAGGAGGAGGAGAGAGGAGAGGAGAGGACAGGAAGGAGAGAAGAGGAGGAGGAAGAGAGGGAGGGGGAGGACGATGGGTGAGGGGGGGGGGGAGGAGGGGGAGGGGGGGGACAGAGAGGACGCTCTGTCCATCCAAAACAAACACCCGTCTCCTGAGAGAGACAAGTCAGTGTCACACTGTGTGTGTGTGTGTGTGTGTGTGTGTGTGTGTGTGTGTGAGATTGAAGTTCACCTCTCCTCTGCGGCTGTATGTAACCATGGTAACGGTTGTCTGGATGCAAAAGGTGCGACGCTCCCGGTAACAGAGCCTCTCCACCTCTCTCTGTAGCTCCGCCCCTCGCAGGAAACCCGGCTCACCTGTGCGCCCACAAACACGGCGCCCTCATAAGTACTAAATAAACATCAATAAACAACGGAGATAAAAAAAACAAAAACTGACCTCTCTTTTCTTTCATGTACGTTTCCAAGGAAACGGGAGGAGGCGGGTAGATAAAGAATCCTCCAATGAGAGCCCTGCCCAGCACCTGTCCGTCATCCTGGCTCTTCAGCCACTGGAGGAACTGTCGCACTGGGTGGAGCTTACGGTATTTCATCTCTGAGTGATGGCCGAGTCCTGACAGTCAACCAATGAGGAGAGAGAGGGGGCGGAGTTATGGTTTTATCATTCCTGCCAGCAGGGGGAGTCAGCGA
>NC_136710.1:557641-580528 GCF_947650265.1 Symphodus melops | reverse complement strand
GGGAGGGATTTTTTTTCAATTTGAAAACATACATTTAAACAGGCTGTGTGTGTGTGTGTGTGTATATGTATGTATATGTATGTGTGTGTGTGTGTGTGTGTGTGTGTGTGTATATGTATGTGTGTGTGTGTGTGTGTGTGTGTATATGTGTGTGTGTGTTCACTGACCTTATATGGACAGTCACAGTTCCTGTCTGGTTTCCCATAATGCATCAGGTGTGACTTGTTGATGATGCGTACAATCAGCCGGTGTCTCACGGCTCCTCTGCTGACGCTCCTCTGACCACACAGGAAGGCGTCTCTGAGCGCCGCCACGCTCACAGACGGGCGCTGTTCTGTCAACACCAGGTGTGACATCACAAACCAAGCCGTTCATTATTGATCGATGATTGATCTTAAATATGAATCAATATTGGAGTTCTGTGAATGATGAATGAAGCACCTTCATTCTCTTCTTCGTCGCTCTCTTCCTCAGTGGGCGGAGCTTCCCTCCACTCCTCCCCACTGTAGTCGACACTGTTCCAGAGAGGCAGGAACACGCTCCGATTGGCTCTTAGAGGAAGTACAGAACCTGTGGAACCAATCAATCAATCAATCAATGAGGCGTGAACTTTAAAAACAAAGGACCTGCTCTGTGCGTTACCTTCAGTCTGTCCAAACCAGGGCAGCGAGTCCCCGCCCACATTCAGCCCTCTGGCTCCGCCCCCGTCTGTGACGTCCACCTTCACCAGTCTGTAACTGCAGGAAGCACAAAGGTGAAACCTGACTGATGACATCACAGCTGGTCAGCCTACCTGAGCACACTCACCTGTCCTTCTCTCCAGAGACCCCGGGGCATTCTGGGAGCTGAGCCGCCATGGCGGGGGTGAAGGTGGCGTTACGAAGCGTGGACCCCGGCTGAAGGACGTTTCGCTCCACCAGCCGGTTCAGACCAGGATCCAGAGTGACTCGAAGCCTGCAGTCCCCGTCTGTCAGCGTGATGTCATACAAGTCGCCACCTGGAGACACCACAACAAACCAGTCAGACCAGGTCCCAGGTCCCAGGTCCCAGGTCCCAGGTCCCAGGTCCCAGAACCCCCCCCCCCCTCCTGTCTCACCTGTAAGGACGGCCTGCGGGAAGTAGACAGACGATCCCTGGTCTCTGGTGTAACGCTGCAGGGACAGCACGCGCACAGACTGTCTGCAGACCGCGGGACAGGACGCCTGTAGGACAGAACCCGGAGCGGACTGGGTCAGGTGTCTGCTGCTCTAACACGGATCCACATCAGTGTCCGAGCAGCTCAATCTTTACAACAACATGAACAACGGAAGATTCAACATGTGATCCATCAAAGGATCTCTCAGAACCAGACTCCGTTCAGCTCGCAGCAAACCGAGCACGCATGCGCAGACGTGTCTGTATGTTCGTGTTTAATGGTTGATTAAAGACAAACAGGCTGAAACATCCCAGTCAGACACAACATGAAGTGTGAAGAAGGAGGAGAAGAAGAAGCAGCGCGTGTCATCTTGTCAGCGGACGGAGGTTCAATCTAAACGGAGTCTGATCGATCCGAGACAGACTCGATCAATCAATAACCAATCACATTCACGATTATGATGATAAAGAGGAGGGTTCGACCTGGTTCGGACCGGATGTAGACCGGGTCAGGGTTCTGTGGAAGACGCAGCCAGGGGCCGCCATGTTGGACAGGCAGCCGGAACAATAACAGTGCGGTGCATTGTGGGAGGAAAAAATAAAGATGATTATTTTATTTTTTTTTCTTTTATTAAAAAAAAGAAAAAAGTTTGTGTAAAATAATGAAAACATTAAGAAACGGTTTTATTACAGCAGCAGAGTTTCATAAATAAAACTTTACACTGAAATAATATCCCAGACTTTGATTTATTTCACTCATCACGGACGCAGTTATCAGGTGAACAGGTGTTGCAGCGATGGAAGCGGGCAGTGGAACTGCTTCAGATAGAAGTGATTGTACCCGAGCTAAAAAGCCTCTGCATGTTTCTAATAAGCTCCAGCAGCAGAAAGCTGCTCAAACTAGGATCAATGTTGGAGATGAAACATGGAGAGAGGTTAGAACGCAGAAAGCTTTACAGACCCATGCAGAGCTGGCTAAACACTGAAGCTACAGTGTCCACCACATGCAGAGCTGGCTAAACACTGAAGCTACAGTGTCCACCACATGCAGAGCTGGCTAAACACTGAAGCTACAGTGTCCACCACATGCAGAGCTGGCTAAACACTGAAGCTACAGTGTCCACCACATGCAGAGCTGGCTAAACACTGAAGCTACAGGGTCCACCACATGTAGAGCTGGCTAAACACTGAAGCTACAGTGTCTCTACATGCAGAGCTGGCTAAACACTGAAGCTACAGTGTCTCTACATGCAGAGCTGGCTAAACACTGAAGCTACAGTGTCTCTACATGCAGAGCTGGCTAAACACTGAAGCTACAGTGTCTCTACATGCAGAGCTGGCTAAACACTGAAGCTACAGTGTCCACCACATGCAGAGCTGGCTAAACACTGAAGCTACAGTGTCCACCACATGCAGAGCTGGCTAAACACTGAAGCTACAGTGTCTCTACATGCAGAGCTGGCTAAACACTGAAGCTACAGTGTCCACCACATGCAGAGCTGGTTAAACACTGAAGCTACAGTGTCCACCACATGCAGAGCTGGCTAAACACTGAAGCTACAGTGTCCACCACATGCAGAGCTGGCTAAACACTGAAGCTACAGTGTCCACCACATGCAGAGCTGGCTAAACACTGAAGCTACAGTGTCCACCACATGCTGACCTGTGTGAGAGGAGGGGGGGGCAGCTCTCTGTAATGATTAGAGTTTAGACTGCAGTACCCATTTTAAACACTAGGGGCAGAATTACAGACTGCTCCTTTAAATGTTATTTGAAAATGAAATGAAAGTTGATATGAAGTCGAGGGAAGAGATCTTCACTGTTAACAAACATGAGAAACACAACTCAGACGTTCATGATGTGAAAGATTTTTAATCTGCAAAAATACATCTTTAAGAAATGTGTTAAAAAAAAAGAGTTTTAATCTGAAAGAACCAAAGAATTAAAAGAACGAAGTGTGTGTGTGTAGCCTGTGTGTGTGTGTGTAGCCTGTGTGTGTGTGTAGCCTGTGTGTGTGTGTGTGTAGCCTGTGTGTGTGTATGTGTGTGTGTATGTGTGTGTGTGTAGCCTGTGTGTGTGTGTGTGTAGCCTGTGTGTGTGTGTGTGTGTGCGTCAGGCTCTGCGTGTGAAGTGCTGTGAGTCTCTGAACTCCAGGTACAGGCTGAACAGGAGGTGCAGACTCTGGATCCTGGACTTGTGGACGGGGATGTCGAGCAGGCTGCAGACGATGTCGGCGTAGTGGGCGGGGCTGCAGGCGAGGCGGGCGGGGGGCAGCTGCAGGCGGCCCAGCAGCTCCTCCAGCTCGGCCGGCCACTCCTGCATCAGGCTGTCGATGTCGGGCATGGGCCGGCCGTACTGCACGCTGGCCGGAGGCTTGGAGCGATGCAGGGCGCCGATGCTGTCCACCCAGCTGTCCACCACCCGAGGGTTCGACTGAGGACTCGCAACACTCGTCACCTTCTTCATCTGAGGGGGGGAGGAGGGGGAGGAGGGGGCGGGGTTAGAACAGACATCAGACAGACGAGCGGTCACATGACGTGTGATGGTCAGCACCTCGGGCGCCCCGTGCTGCTTGCTCTCCTCCGACAGCCACAGCGCCAGAACCGTGGGCTCCGACTGCTTCACGCTCGGCTCGTCCAGAACCAGCAGACCCAGACTGTCCTCTTTGCCGTCCGGCCGCGGAACCTGCACAGCACAGTAAAATGGCCGCCGCGTGACTGTGATTGGGTAACGTTTTGACGACGGTGTCACAAACAGGAAGTGAGGCGTTGTACCTTGAGGAAGGCGTCGATGTCTCCCACGGCGGGGATGAAGTCTGGGATGAAGGGCTTGAGGCTGTGCTCCAGCTCCACGCTCTGAGGGCTGTACCTGTCAGCCAGTGAAGAGCACGCCACGGTCACCATGACAACAAGTGAAAGCACGGAAACACAGAGAGACAAAGATCAGCTCATTTCTCGTGCTCGCCGTCGACGGCGTGCAGCGGCGTCCGGAGACCTGACGTCAGAAAGTGAAGGTGGGCGGAGCATCTTACCGCGTGATGTACTGGAACAGCTCTTTGATGTCACTGCTGACGGGCAGGTTGGCGTAGTCCGCGGGGTCGTACGCCCCCTCTGGAGCGGCGCTGGGCTCATCATCATCATCATCGTCAGAGTCATCCTCGTCTTCGTCAGAGTCGTCGTCATCGTCGTCCTCCTCCTCCTCTTCCTCGTGTGGACTGACCCCGAGCGGCCTCCTGCTGGCCTCGGTGGCCCTCTGAGCCTTCAGGTCGGCACCGGGTTGGTCAGTGCCCATGTTGGCTGACACAAGGCCACGCCCCCTCCTGCTGCGCCTGGACTCCACCTGAAACACAGAAATCAGTGACGTCACAGGAGACACTCGGCCACGCCCCCTCCTGCTTCACCTGACATCATCGGACAGGCTAAAACAAACTTCAGGAGACATATTGATTATTTTTAATAACGAACATTTGTTGCCAACACAGACAGATTATGGGCCCCTGGGCACGTGGTCCCAGGTCCCCAGGTCCCCTGGTCCAGGTGTGTGTGCTGTGTAAGCAGCCTGCATCGTGTCACCTGTCGGAGGCTGCGGGGGGTCGGGCTGTACACGCTCGCCACCTCCTCGGAGTCCATCACCTCCAGACTCTCGTCGTACGGCTGGTTCTTCAGCAGGCTGCCTGTACCCTGGTCCTCCCGGGCCCCCTGGTCCCCCCGGGCCCCCTGGTCCTCCCGGGCCCCCTGCTCCTCCCGGGCCCCCGGCTCCATGAAGCGGATCTTTTTCACCGTCACCTGCCTGTAGCTCAGCTGGCTAGCGTTAGCCACTTAGCATCGGTCTGCTAACGGAAACACGCAGTGATATAAAAACAGAATAAATCTTTATGACACGGTGCTAACTGAGCGAGCTAACAGTGAGGAGCTCGCTCGCTAAAAGGGACATATGGTATCCTAGCAACGGGCGACTTCTTTTCTTCTTCTTGAGTCTATTAGCGGTTTAAATGCGGGAATGCCGCCACCTGCTGTTCCGGAGTGTAACTTCATGACTTTATGGACTAAACGTTCAAGTAGTACACACACGTTACTGTATGTCCCTGTTTGTCTGTCTGTTTGCCTGTGTGTAGATAGTGGTCCTCAGTGTCTCTCTGTATTTATTTTGTCCCTTCAGTCTCTCTGTAGATAGTGGTCCTCAGTGTCTCTCTGTATTTATTTTGTCCCTTCAGTCTCTCTGTAGATAGTGGTCCTCAGTGTCTCTCTGTATTTATTTTGTCCCTTCAGTCTCTCTGTAGATAGTGGTCCTCAGTGTCTCTGTATTTATTTTGTCCCTTCAGTCTCTCTGTAGATAGTGGTCCTCAGTGTCTCTCTGTATTTATTTTGTCCCTTCAGTCTCTCTGTAGATAGTGGTCCTCAGTGTCTCTCTGTATTTATTTTGTCCCTTCAGTCTCTCTGTAGATAGTGGTCCTCAGTGTCTCTGTATTTATTTTGTCCCTTCAGTCTCTCTGTAGATAGTGGTCCTCAGTGTCTCTGTATTTATTTTGTCCCTTCAGTCTCTCTGTAGATAGTGGTCCTCAGTGTCTCTGTATTTATTTTGTCCCTTCAGTCTCTCTGTAGATAGTGGTCCTCAGTGTCCACTTCAAACACATGAATACATTTAAACAGTCTCATATATAAATATTGTTACTATTATAATCTTTTATATTGTTAGATAGGCAACAATATAAAACTTCTCACCATCATCTGGAGGACATCACTCATGTCCACACACAGACAGAGACATGAGAGTGACGTCAATCCTGATTGGCTGAAGCAGTTTCGGGAGGCAGCCTGTTGCCCGGTGACGGCCAGCAGCCGTGTGAGAAGTTGAACTGCAGCAGCGAGGTGACGTTTCTGCTGCACGGAGAGACAAAGAAGACAAGTTTGAAATGAGCTGAAATAATCTGAGTCTGCTGCTCAGCGTTGTCTCGTCTCTCTCAGGTTTGTTGTTTTTGTTGCAGATTCACTCTCACAAACCGAGCACCTTAAAAACTTTATTTTATCACTACAGTCCACCAGGAGAGACGTGAACTCTAGAGATACCAGGCTGTGAACATGTTTATTTGAACATAGAGCTCTATGGAGACAGACTCTAGTGGACACTGGAGGAACTGCAGCTGTAAAGTTGGACATTTTAACATAGAGCTCTATGGAGACTGACTCACTGCAGGAGACAGACTCTAGTGGACACTGGAGGAACTGCAGCTGTAAAGTTGGACATTTTAACATAGAGCTCTATGGAGACTGACTCACTGCAGGAGACAGACTCTAGTGGACACTGGAGGAACTGCAGCTGTAAAGTTGGACATTTTAACATAGAGCTCTATGGAGACAGACTCACTGCAGGAGACAGACTCTAGTGGACACTGGAGGAACTGCAGCTGTAAAGTTGGACATTTTAACATAGAGCTCTATGGAGACTGACTCACTGCAGGAGACAGACTCTAGTGGACACTGGAGGAACTGCAGCTGTAAAGTTGGACATTTTAACATAGAGCTCTATGGAGACTGACTCACTGCAGGAGACAGACTCTAGTGGACACTGGAGGAACTGCAGCTGTAAAGTTGGACATTTTAACATAGAGCTCTATGGAGACAGACTCACTGCAGGAGACAGACTCTAGTGGACACTGGAGGAACTGCAGCTGTAAAGTTGGACATTTTAACATAGAGCTCTATGGAGACTGACTCACTGCAGGAGACAGACTCTAGTGGACACTGGAGGAACTGCAGCTGTAAAGTTGGACATTTTAACATAGAGCTCTATGGAGACTCTTCATGCAGCAAATGTTGCTACAGAAAAAGTTAATCTCACAAAGTTCAAAGTGGTCCCACCTCCTTCACAGATCCTCTGGTGCTCCTTAACAACTTTCCAAAACCTTCACAGGAACCTGTAGAAACACTTCAAGGTCTTTCAGAAACATTTCAAGGATCCCAGGACCACTAAGATATATCCTGGAACAGTTTTATCTGCTCCAACAGTATTTGTGAGAACATGAATGTGTTTGTGTGTCACTGTTTTAGGGAAGGGCAGGAATGTTCTGTTCATCACACACACACACACACACACACACACACACACACACACACACACACACACACACACACACACACACGTTTTTGTGATCAGCGACCTCTTAATAAGGTGATTGATGAGCTATTCTAACAGAGTGTGTGTGTGTGTGTGTGTGTGTGTTTTATGTGCGTGGTTGATGACGTCAGAGTCTGAATGGGGGGCGGGGTTTTGTCTGACGAGGACAAAGACGACGGGGGGTCATTAAACACATACACACACACACACACACACACACACACACACCTATCCTCGGACGATGTGAAACTCATTAGCCCCGCCCCCTTCCACAGGAAATAGTTGCTTCCAACGATCGAGTCGCCGCGGTGACAGTTTACGAGCAGGCAGGACGAGCGGGGTCAGAGGCCGCGAGGGACTGAGAGAGAGAGAGAGACAGAATGCTGCACTCTGATTGGTTGAGAGAGGGTGCTGATGACAGTGATGAAGGAGAGATTAACCTGTTTAACTGTGGATCAGAACACCTTTATTTATTTGCTGGTAACCATGGCAACAGGGCAGATGCTTCAGGGTACAGCCTTGAAACCTGCTGGTGGAGTCAAGGACCACAGACCATTCTCAAGGACTTACCCTTCGAACTGGCTCAAGGAAATGTCAGCTGTCACCTTACAGAGACAATGAGGACGTTCTTTGAGGAATTTCCAGGATCCTTGGGGAGATACAAGGACCCTCAAGGAAGTCTGCCCCTGATAACTTGTCAATATTCGCTTCAAGGATTCCAGGTAAACACGAAACAATTCCTGTAACTCAATCAAGAACTCCAAAATGCCCTTCATAGACACCTGCAGCCACATCGGAGACTCTCGCTGTCAATTCAAGGACCGTTCAAGGTATCATAAGGCCTCTTCAAGGTATCATCTGAACCTGGAATGAGCTTCATCAGCCTGGAACCCATCAAGACTACGAGCATCCTCACACATCTTCTCAGGACCTTTTAACCTCTCAAGGATTCCAGGCAGCTTCTCAGCAGTCACTGGAACCCTTTCAAGGACTCCAGGACCTCCCCATTAAAAACAGATTAGTTTTGTTTTGAACTCGTTCTCATTACTTTCATTAACCTTTACGTCTGATTGGCTGATATTTTTGTCTCAATGTTTCATGTTCACACACACACACACACACACACACACTGTCCCAGTGGTGTCATCCATTGACTGTGTGTGTGTCGTCGTGGGTAACAGCAGAAAGAATGTGTGACATCACAGCGTAGCGTGGTATATAAGCCCGTCTCTGAGGTCTCCACTCAGACCACCGACCCGTCCTGGCACTGCGACAGGACAGACTCAACAAACCTCAGAAAACGACGACGTCTGAGAACCAGACTTTTTTTTTAAATTTTCGGAGCAGGTGAAACTGACGGACAACCAGCAGAACTTCCTGGAGCTCGCTGTGATTTGTTTGGATTAATTCTCACGGTGAGTCCATCAGTCCGTCTGCTCTTTACACAGGGTCGTATTTCAGGGGGCTGCTGGGGGAGCAGCTCAAAGATCAATAACATGTGATACCATCAAATCTGATCCATCAGACTTTTGACCACTTAGAAGATTTTATAAACAAAAAAACATTTGATGTAAAATATTAGAAAATATAATCTCTATATAATAAATATAAACACACACTGATGGTAGAGGCTGCTGCAGAGTAAAGAGTCCATCAGTATGAACTCATCCATTCACACACTGATGGTAGAGGCTGCTGCAGAGTCCATCAGTATGAACTCATCCATTCAGACACATTCACACACTGATGGTAGAGGCTGCTGCAGAGTCCATCAGTATGAACTCATCCATTCAGACACCACACACAAAGCAGCAGGAGCCACTTAGGCACAAAGACTTATCAGACATGTGGCTGCAGCAGCTGGTTGATTGAATTGTAACCTTTATGTACTCGAGTACATGTGATGTGTAACCATGGTAACATGTTCTTGTTTATGACTTGTGTTTTTCCTTTAAACAAAGATGGCATCTTTATCTACGTCCTCCTTACCTGTCCTTCCTCTCCTGGTCCTCCTCTTCCTCGCCATCGCTGTGGAGTCCAGACCTTCATCTCAGAGAGACAACGCACAGGTCTGAGGAAATCTTAATCATCACCATCATCACCACCATCATCACCATCACCATCATCATCATCATCACCACCATCATCACCATCATCATCATCATCACCATCATCACCATCATCATCACCATCATCACCATCATCATCATCATCATCACCATCATCACCATCATCATCATCATCACCATCATCATCATCATCACCATCATCATCATCATCATCACCATCATCACCATCATCATCACCATCATCACCATCATCATCATCATCACCATCATCATCATCATCACCATCATCATCATCATCATCATCATCATCACCATCACCATCATCACCATCATCATCATCATCATCATCATCATCATCATCACCATCATCATCATCACCATCATCTTCATCATCACCATCATCATCATCATCATCATCATCATCACCATCATCATCATCACCATCATCATCATCATCATCATCATCATCATCATCATCATCATCACCATCATCATCATCACCATCATCATCATCACCATCATCACCATCATCACCATCACCATCATCATCATCATCATCACCATCACCATCATCACCATCATCATCATCATCATCATCATCATCACCATCATCATCATCACCATCATCTTCATCATCACCATCATCATCATCATCATCATCATCATCACCATCATCATCATCACCATCATCATCATCATCATCATCATCATCATCATCACCATCATCATCACCATCACCATCATCATCATCATCACCATCATCATCATCATCATCATCATCATCACCATCATCATCATCACCATCATCATCATCATCATCATCATCATCACCATCATCATCATCATCACCATCATCATCATCATCATCACCATCATCATCATCATCATCATCATCATCACCATCATCATCATCACCATCATCTTCATCATCACCATCATCATCATCATCATCATCACCATCATCATCATCACCATCATCATCATCATCATCATCATCATCATCATCATCATCATCATCATCACCATCATCATCATCACCATCATCACCATCACCATCATCATCATCATCATCACCATCACCATCATCACCATCATCATCATCATCATCATCATCATCACCATCATCATCATCACCATCATCTTCATCATCACCATCATCATCATCATCATCATCATCATCACCATCATCATCATCACCATCATCATCATCATCATCATCATCATCATCATCACCATCATCATCACCATCACCATCATCATCATCATCACCATCATCATCATCATCATCATCACCATCATCATCATCACCATCATCATCATCATCATCATCATCATCACCATCATCATCATCATCACCATCATCATCATCATCATCACCATCATCATCACCATCATCATCATCATCATCATCACCATCATCACCATCATCACCATCACCATCATCACCATCATCATCATCATCATCATCATCACCATCATCATCATCACCATCATCATCATCACCATCATCACCATCATCATCATCATCACCATCATCATCACCATCATCATCATCATCATCACCATCATCATCATCATCACCATCATCATCATCACCATCATCACCATCACCATCATCATCATCATCATCATCATCATCACCATCATCATCATCATCACCATCATCATCACCATCATCATCACCATCTTCATCATCTTCATCATCATCTTCATCATCATCTTCATCATCATTTAAAGTTGATGTGTAAATCTTCCTTCATTTTGTTTCGTTCAAACCAAAATTGAAAAATAAAAACCTTGTTTCATCTTTTATGCTCTCAGGTCCTCCACTCTCTATTCGGCTCTCACCTCTCCTCTCTCATCCTGGCCCCTCCCACTTCCAATGACATCACAGAGGGCTCTGCTGCAAGCCCGGCTCCCGTCGTCTCCTCGCCGTTTAAGGACGTGGCCGTGAGTCGTGGTGCTGTCAGAGGATTGGCTGGCAGGCAAGAGGCGGTCCCTCGGTTCTTCATGGACTTCCTGCAGCGCCAATCGAAGATGAAGAGGCGGAGCAGGAAGTCGATGGTCGGAGGCAGAGGATGCTTCGGAATGAAGATGGACCGCATCGGCTCCATTAGCGGGTTGGGCTGTTAGAGACGCACCATCAGTTACCATGGCGACAGCTTTGTGCCCCCTCCTACGACTGCTGTGGTAGACTTTATCCTCCATGTCAAGACTAGACTGACTCTATCTGAGACAAGCTTCGGGACATGTGTGATGTCACAACAGGTGACTCCAGTCTGACCAACCATGACCTGTGACAGTGGGAGCGCCTGTCCACCAGTCACAGACTCCATGTTTGACGTGCACTAATGAAGGACGACATTAAAGGAGACGTTCTCCTGCTGTAGTGACGTAGACACAGGTAGACATAAACAGGTAGACATCAGGGGAGAAGGAGCTCCTCCTCCAATCAGAGCCCTGGCTCTTCACAGCCAGCAGAGTACTGTGTGTGTGTGTGTGTGTGTGTGTGTGTGTGTGTGTGTGTGTGTGTGTGAGAGAAGACCATGTCTCTAACATGAAGACGTGTTTGTGTGTGTTCTTGGACAAACTGCTGAGTACAGCAGGATGAAAATAAAAGAGAAACTCGACCCTGATCTGTTGTTTTGTTTCCTGCTTGTCTGATGTTGTTCTTGTGTTACGGACCGTGTTAAAGAATCGAACCAGCACACCCGGGTCATGTGGTTTGGGTGTCAATTTACCTTTTGAATGTTTTCACCCCATTGCAAACCAAACTGGAGCAGAACCTCTGAGCATGCTCCACGGTCCTCCACAGTCACCGGGCTTTGACACCGAGGTCGAACTGTGAAGTGTGTAGCACAGCGAGAGAGACAGGAGAATTTAACTTCACTCTAAGTGATAAAAACAAATCAGAGAACTGGTTCTGTTTAACATGACAGACAAGAAGACATCTTTAAAAAGCACTTTAAGGGACATTAGATACCCAGGCACTCAGTCAAGACCTCCTGACAACCACTCTAACACCCACCAGAACCACTGGGCGAGAGCGTGCACGGGTTAGAGAATGAGCAGGGAGACAGGGAGGCTGTGATTGGTTCATCAGAGAGCAGGGAGACAGGGAGGCTTGTGATTGGTTCATCAGAGAGCAGGGAGACAGGGAGGCTTGTGATTGGTTCATCAGAGAGCAGGGAGACAGGGAGGCCTGTGATTGGTTAATCAGAGAGCAGGGAGACAGGGAGGCTGTGATTGGTTCATCAGAGAGCAGGGAGACAGGGAGGCTGTGATTGGTTCATCAGAACATGAGTTATTCATTTCTGTCAGGACTTCAAGACAATGTCATCAACATGTTAAAATGTATATGTGGAGAGCAGTTAGCCGTGCCTTTAGCGTGTTTGGTGGATTCTTTCCTCTCCTACAGATCACTGTTGGGATGTTAGCAGTGTTTTCTTAAAGTTTTGGTACTTTTGGACTCTATTTGGTCATTATGAGCAGGGATTTATCCTGACTGTAGTTCTATCTCCACTTTAGACAACCTCGTGTCTTTTTTCCCGCCACTAGAGGGAGACATGCTGTCCACTGATCACGTGACAAGTAGAGTCGCTTCAGAGTTAGCTCATAGGCTAGCAGCTAGCTGACAGTTAGCATTTCATTCGGACGTTAGCCGCCGAACAACCCGGTAACAGACACCGATCCAGCGGGGGCATTTCTGCGGTACCGACGCGCCTTCTCCTCTCGGTTGCTCCCGGTTCTCCCGGTTCTCCGTCCCCCCCCCTTGCCTGGTCCGGACCGGTCTTTTAACCCAGAACATGTCGGCGGTGCAGAGGATGAAAGTGGCGAACGAGCGGCACAGCAAGACCATCACACAGCGGGGACACGTCCAGAAAACCTCGGTACCGACAGCAGGGCTAGCGGCTAACAGCTAACACTCATACACGTAGATGTGTTGAATTAAATGATGAATACTTCTGATGTCTGTTTGTACAACACGACGGGTCGCAGCTAGCTTCGAGGCTAGCAGCTAACGCCGGGTGAAGTGAGAGAGGCGCAGAATCCCTGTCAGAAATCTGGGACTTTAAGTGTCTCATATGGTTTCCTCAAACATTCACACTATATGTGTTAGTTATGACTTGGAATATACAGCATGAGAGACGGGCTTTAATTCGGCACACCGTCCTTCAGCTGGTGGCTGATTGTAAAGCAGCTTTTGACGTGTTTTAAAGCCAGTGTGACGCGTTCAGGACGCTGGAAACACGGAGACAAACACGTCCTGAAAGACTCACTGAACACTCGTCTGTTTGAGATCAGTCGTGATTTACAGATGGTCATTCAGCCCAATCAAAGAAGTGTTGAAAACAGGTCAAAAAAGGATAAAATGGTTCATTTATTTCAACATGTCAGCTCATCAATAATCAGATTTTTAAATGTGGTTTGGTGCTGAGAAGAACAACAGAAACAATCATGACTCCATAAACATCACCATTAATGAATGAAGGACTTTATTTCAATCTGAACATGGAAATAATATAAACAAACATGAACAAAGGTAACAGTGTTCATACTGGTTCTACTGGTTTATTATTAAAACCAGTTCAGTCTGACATGCACAATAATAACCAGTGTGATCCTCCTCTCTGTGTTACAACACACACAGTGTGACACCTTCTGAAATGACTCTTTATAGATCTGCTGAAATGTGTCTGTACAGTTTTTAAATTGTCCTCATCCGTCCCTCTCCACAAAAAAAACAACTTGAATTTCCCTCGGGATCAATAAAGTATCTATCGATCTATCTATCGATCTATCGATCGATCTATCTAAACACAGCGAGCCTCATGCACTAAAATGTTCATATGCAAAATCACGATTCATGACGCGCACCAGCACCTTTAGTTTTAACCACGTGGTGTATGTTAGTGAATCAGAGCCACGCCCCCATCCCTCCATATAAGGGCATCTGATCGATGTTTCAGGACGGAGAGGAGGAGACGTGTTCTTTTAAGTGTTCACCCCAAAAGGTAAAGATCGAGGGGCGTGTCCGGGGGCTCGGACGCCGTGGCGGTCGATGACAGAGCGGTTGTGGAAGTCGGGATCAGCTGATCAGCCTCTCGCCACACTCGCTCTGATGAGCTCTCTGTAACATCAAGGCTTAAACTCTCTGAGATCCTGTTTCTGTTCCCTTCATGCTGCTTCCTGACATGTTGCACACGTCACGCAGGAAGTTCAGAGTTCATGTTCTGCTCAATCATTTCAAACTTTACATCAACTCACAACATTTTTCAACCATGTTCAGGAGAAGAAAGAAAAAGCTTTTAGAGGAAGTGTGTGTGTGTGTGCGTGTGCGTGTGTGTGTGTGTGTGTGTGTTGTCAGAGCTGTGTTTACATGGCTCCTCCCCTTGTGTATAAAAGCTGTTTGAGTCAAGAAGAAGAAGAAGAACATACTCACTGATTATTTAGATGAGGAGGGTGGAGGCTTCAGTATGGAGGGGGCGTGGCCTAACAGCAGTTTGTTTTGGTTTCATGCTGGAGCTCAAAGGCGACACCTGCTGGATCAAACAGACACACTCTTCCTTTAACAGACAACATTAATCAACACTGAATACTGTTTGATTTATGTTACACTGCTGTTTAACCTGTGTGTGTGTGTGTGTGTGTGTGTGTGTGTGTGTGTGTGTGTGTGTGTGTGTCTCTGTGTGTGTGTGTGTGTGTGTGTGTGTGTGTGTGTGTGTGTGTGTGTGTGTGTGTGTGTGTGTTTCAGCGGCCTGTAAACGAGGAGAAGTCTCCGGTGGGTCCGTGGCTGCTCGCTCTGTTCGTCTTTGTGGTTTGTGGATCAGGTGAGTCTCACACTGATGACATCATCAGCTGCAGATTAATCACTGACTGGCTAATAATGACAAGTGTGTGTGTGTGTGTGTGTGTGTGTGTGTGTGTGTGTGTGTGTGTGTGTGTGTGTGTGTGTGTGTGTGTGTGTGTGTGTTTGTGTGTGTGTGTGTGTGTGTGTGTTACAGCCATCTTCCAGATCATCCAGAGTATCAGACAGGGCATGTGATGACCTTCGTACCCGAGCCGAGCCTGTCGCGTGGAGATGGGCGGGGCATGTTGCCATGATGACCCCACCTACCACAGACAGACACACTGCCCAGACACACACACACGCACACACACACACGCACGCACGCACACACACACACACACACACACACATACACACACTCGTTCCTGTGGAGTTAAATCTGAGCTGTTTTTTTTTTTTTTTTTTTAACTTCCTTCCTTGTCGATGAAGCTGATTGGTTAGGATAATGAATTATAGTTTTTCCGTTGGTTACGATGGTTCGTCGGATGATGTCTTAACTCCGCCTCCTGTCAGTCGTTCAGCTGTTGGATTGGAGCTTTGATTTAAAGGAACAGACGGCTGATTTGTTCGCTCGTATACATTTTATTTGTAGAGCATCTCAAAGTGCTCCAGAGTTTAAACACAGACGTGCCAAAACACTGCAAACGTATTTATTCAAGTCAGACGGTGCTCTCAGTGTCTTCGACTAAAGAGCTGCAGATTTTAAATGTTTGAGTACCAGCGTGCTTTAAAAGGAGCGTTTCTCTGAGCGCAGCAGTGACGTGAGATTCAGGATCTGAATGAGACGGGCTCAAAGCTGCAGTCTGGCTCCTTTAAATCACAGATTTTAAATGAATAAAACAACAAATAAGAAGCTCCAGCAGATGAAGTCTGACACCATCTCCTCAGTCAAACTCCAACGTTTCCTCTCCGCGTGCTGACCTGTGGCCACGTGAGCGCCCGCTCTGTCTGCAGCTGAAGCGGTCGGAGAGGTGAAGAGCTGGGCGAGCCTCCATCCTGTCGGACCACACGCTCGCTTTTATACAAAATAAAACCTCTGATATTTTTCTCTAAACGCCTCAGATGTCTTTGTCCTGTGTGCTCCGTCTCATCAGATATCCCGTTTCTCAACACTAGTGGAAAACCAGAGAGAGATGTTAAAGATGTAATATATCACTCTGACTCCTTGTGGTTAAAATGGGTACTGCAATCTAAATTCTAAACATTACAGAGAGCGGTCTCCTTATAAATCCACTCTGATCCTGTATTTGATCATGTCTATAAACCCCTCTATTTCAGCCCTGCTCAGAACAGGCTGTTTCTGTGTCTGTATCTTTAAATATGTAAATGAGCTGTGTCTGACCACGCCCCCTCTCTGGAAGGGCTCGGGTGTACTTGCTGCTTTCTGGCTCCATGTCCTATTGTTTACGGTGAGAAGGCAGACTCAGAGGGCAGAACAAGCACCTAGCTGTGGGAGTGTCACCCACCTGGGGGAGGGGCTACTGCCCTTTGTGATGTCATGAAGGGAACATCTCCAAACTGCCTGTTTGAGCAGGCAAAAGATTGAGAGGACGGACTTTGCAAAGGCAGGCTCTCACAAACGCCAAGACAGCATTTCCAGCACAGAGAGCGCCATCCATGGGACTCTAGCAACCCCTGCAGGGACACAGAGGGATGACACCCAGGCCTCGTCCATCAATCTTAGTTACATATTTCTATTGTTTCTCGAGAAGGACTGGGCCTGCAAAGGGACTCTGAACATCCAATGTAATTTGCTAAACCATGGGGGGCTACAGAGGAGAAGAGTCTAGTTAGAGACTGAGAATCCTGCTGTGAAGGCTGGATGATCTAGACCCAGACCTGTCCCTGGCAGAGCGTGGAGGATCAGGAGGGAGAGTAGACCAGGATCAGAGAGCAGAGGAAACAAGTCTGACCTGCGCTGCAGGGATTACTCAGCCTCCAGGCCTTCTTTTATTATTCTGCTGTGTTTCGTGTGAAAGAACAAAAACACTATTTCTGATTCTGATCCTCTTGTGACGTCAGCACGGGTTGAAGCCATCTCTGGAAACGAGGGCACAGAAACAGAGATCTCATCTTCAGAAGAAGATTTGCATCCTCCACATCTCCCACAACTACGTGATGACGTCAGAGAGGGAGAAGATGGCGACTGTGCTGAAGGCGGAAGGTAAAGAGCTTTGACAGGCTGTTACACCTCTGGACGCGTCTCGTTTTTATCCTGTGTTGCCTTTTTTTTATTTTTTAAAACTATGTTATATTTTTTATGAGTTATGTAGAGATCGGCAGTGTTTCTGTGACTCGGGTCCGCTCGGTTAAACTCGGAGGTAGCGCCCTGCAGCTTGGCTCCGGAGCTGTTTAATCACTGGTGTAGCCGCTGAAGCTAATGGCTACTCGGCTAGCTGAGCAGCTCCACAGTTTGACATGACTTATTTGTTATTAAATGAGTGAATAAATGTGACTGTGTGTTTAGGTGAAGTGTAACAGGAACGAGGGTGTGAGAACGAACTATCGTGTCGTTAAATGATGTGAACAAGCGAATACTGACGAGCGTTCCCGAAGCTACATTAGCTTAGCTTAGCATTCGGGGATGAGCTGAGCACCTGAAGCCGAGAGAGAAGCTCTGTCAGGCGGCCAAATCAGCCAGGCGAGTCGGCGGTGAAAGCGCGGCCTCCGTGTGTGGAGGTGTGTTTACCTGAGATCTGTACCATTATAACACATACAACTCACACAATCTTAATACCTGTTGGTTACCATGGCAACAACAATACAAGTCCTACACACCCAATGTTAGATTAATTATTTGTAATTAAAAGTTATTGTAGTTTAGACCTGGTGCAGGAGTGTGTTAAACTACTTTAAACTATTAATGTCAAAATAACTGACACTTACTAACACACTGAACATCTTACATGTTATGTAACCCAACACACACACACACACACACACACACACACACACACACACACACACACTGTTAGTTGTGGAAATACTCTCTCCATGTAAAGTGGTGCAAATTCAGCTGTTGCTAGGCAACAGGGAGCTATTGAAGTGTGTGTGTGTGATGCTTGGTGTCTCGTTGCAGACCTTGTTTCCTATTGACTGTTGGCTCTGTTCGTGTGTGTGTGCGTGCAGTGGGACAGTGCAGGCGGCCGTGCGTTGTGTGAGACTTCCTGCATGGACTCGTCGCCATGAGCAACAAGGAGATGGTTTCCACGGAGACAGGTGAGACAACATCCAGCAAATCCTGAACACCCCCCTCACACACACACACACACACACACACACACACACACACACACACACACACAAACTGCCTGGTTGCCACGGTAACCACCTGTCATTGATAACGTTACACTGTCATGGTGCAGATGTGTGGGGACGTTCATGATCATGGACACTCTGACACGTTGTGATAGCACGCGTTTGAACTGTGTGTGTGTGTGTGTGTGTGTGTGTGTGTGTGTGTGTGTTTAGAGAACAAAGGACAGAGGAAAGTGTTTCTTCCTAACAAGTTGTTGGAGTGTCTCCCTCGTACGTCCAGTCTGCCTAATGAGCGGCTCAGGTGGAACACTAACGAGGTGAGTGGGTGTGTGTGTGTGTGTGTGTGTGAGTGAGTGAGTGAGAGAGAGAGAGAGAGAGAGAGAGTGGGGTCTTCTTTAACAGCTTTTTTTTGTCTTTGGCCTTTAATTTAAACAATGAACTTGTATATTCACACAGTTTTTATTAATGACATGATAACCTGTGTGTGTGTGTGTGTGTGCGTGTGCGTGTGTGTGTGCGTGCAGGAGATCGCGTCTTACCTCATATCATTTGAAAGACATGACGAGTGGCTCTCCTGCTCCCTGAAGACCAGGTACACACGTGGATGGAGTGTCGCACTCTGATGACATCACTGCAGGCCGTCACTGACCGCCTGCTGCTGTTTGTGTTTCTCCTGCAGGCCGAAGAACGGCAGCATCATCCTCTACAACAGGAAGAAGGTGAAGTACAGGAAGGACGGCTACTGCTGGAAGAAGAGGAAGGATGGGAAGACGACGAGAGAGGACCACATGAAGCTCAAGGTCCAGGGCATGGAGGTGAGAGCGCCCCCTGCAGCCCATTCCCTCCAGCAGCAGGTTTATCAGGACTCAGATTCACAGAAGAAGAAGAAGAAGAAGAAGAAGAAGAAGAAGAAGAAGAAGAAGAGAAGAAGAAGAAGAAGAAGAAGAAGAAGAAGAAGAAGGAGCTTTGAGTGATCAACTGTTTTTATTTCCTCATGAAACCCCGCTGTTAGTCATTTACTGAACGAGTTATTGTGACCCGTACAGAGAACACACACACACACACACACAACACACACACACACACACACACACACACACTCTGGTGCTCTCTGGTGCTGAGGGGAGCCTGACGTCCACACTGCACACACACGTTAGCTTGTTGTGTGTGTGTGTGTGTGTGTGTGTGTGTGTGTGTGTGTGTGTGTGTGTGTGTGTGTGTGTGTGTGTGTGTGTGTGTGCACCTTTACTTGGTGTTTCGACTCCAACCTTCAGATTTGCAGCCCGGAGAGCAAAGTGAAACGCGCTGTCAGACGCAGCAGCACTCTGATGGACAGCAGCCATTGGTCCCTGAGCGATCAGCTGACTGCGTAGCTTCCATCTGGTTCTGTTAGCCCTGAAGGCTAACAATGCTAACTGTTGTGTTTCAGTGCCTCTACGGCTGCTACGTCCATTCCTCCATCGTGCCAACATTCCACAGACGATGCTACTGGCTGCTGCAGGTCAGCACACACACACACACACACACACACACACACACACACACACACACACACACACACACACACACGTGGTCACAGGCATGTGGACTTCAGGATTGATGTGTGTGTCACAGAACCCAGACATCGTTCTGGTCCACTACCTGAACGTGCCGTCCCTGGAGGATTCTGGGAAATGCAGTCCGCTGCTGTGTGCTGTGGCCGACCGCCATGACAGCGTGAGGTGGAGCCGAGACGACCTGCTGAACCAGCTGAAGCCCATGTGTGAGTCCTCTGAACTACACACTGAGTGTGTGTGTGTGTGTGTGTGTGTGTGTGTAGTTCACAATATAAAGTACGGCGTCTAACATGCAGTGTGTGTGTGTGTGTTTGTGTAGTTCACAATATAAAGTACGGCGTCTAACATGCAGTGTGTGTGTGTGTGCGCGTGTGTGTGTGTGTGTGTGTATATATCTGTGTGTGTTTGTGTGTGTGTGTGTGTGTATCTCTGTCTGTGTGTGTGTGTGTGTGTGTGTGTGTGTGTGTGTGTGTGTGTGTGTGTGTGTGTGTGTGTGTGTGTGTGTGTGTGTGTGTGTGTGTGTGTGTAGTTCACAGCATGAAGTGCTCGTTGGGTTCGGGGGATTTCAGCATCGAGGAGTTGGTTCAGCACATTCTGGACCGACAGAGAACCAAACCACAGCCACGCACACACGCCTGCCTCTGCAACACGGGCCACGGTAAGACTGTGACCTCGCTGTGACCTCGCTGTGACCTCGCTGTGACCTCGCTGTGACCTCACTGTGACCTCACAGAGGGGCGGGCTGACAGGTGTGTGTGTGTGTGTGTAGTTTCTTCAGGAGTGAACATTCCTCACCGCTGTAACAGCACCAAGCATCGCATCATCTCGCCCAAGCTGCCGGCGTCCTCCTGCAGGCCGGCGTCCTCGCCCGTCTCCTCTGAGGGCGGGGACGCCGGCCGAGACTCCAAACTGCCCCACCTCCAGACTCAGAGCAGCCCCGCCTCGTCTCCCTGCCGCTCCACCACGTAAGTGTCCCTCGCTGCCCGCTTCGATGCACGCCAAGAGAGCGCCCACCTTTCAACTTCTTCTCTTCCCCCTCTCTCTTTTAGCTCCGCCCCCTCCCCTCCTCAGTCGCACAGAGCCACCATTACCATGGGTACCCATAGCAACGGCTTCTATGGCGACCGCCACAGCAACATGACCACGGTGGCTCTGCCTCAGAACGCTGTGATCGTCATGGCAACAGCCACAGCCATGGCAGGAGGAGGAGGAGGAGGAAGTGGCGCCCGAGTGGAGGAGGCGGGACAAGGGAGGAGCCTGTCACTCACCCACTCTGGCCAGTTACTGCTCTCCCCCGCCCTCCCTCCTTCTGCTGGAAAAGCAGCCTCCCCCTCGCCCCCCTCCTCCACCTCCCCCGGCCCCGCCTCCGTCCCCCCCGCCCTCTGTGCAGGCGCCGGGCGTGGCCACGCTCTCCCTCACGCTCCTCCCCTCACCTGTCATCGGAGGCCTGCTTCTCACCCCCTCCTCATCTGTTCGCTTCGCCTCCTCCTGCTGCCGGTGCCTCCCCTCCCTCCCCCTCCCCCCCTTCCTCACCCTCGCCGCCCTCCCCCCCCCGCCTCCTCCCTCGCCGCGCCTTTTGACCCCGACTCCTTTCTAAACTCGCCGAAGCAAGGTCAGACCTACGGCGGTCCAGCCCCTCCCTCCTCCACCTCCTCCCCGGTTCTGTGCTCCTCCTCCCCTCTCTCTCCCCCTTCCCTCGCTCTCTCTCTCTCGCCCACATCCACCCCTCCCTCCTCTGTGTCTCCCCCGTCCTCGCTCTCCTCGCTCTCCTCCTCCTCCTCTGAAGCAGACAGGAGAGACCCGGCGCTCCCTCCCCCCCCCTCTCTCTCCCTCAGCCTGTCTCCCTCCTCCTCGGTCGCCCCGCCTCTCCTGCCGCTGTGCCTGAGCTGGGAGCGCTCGGGGAGGCGGCGGCGGCGGGTGGCGGCGAGGGGAGATGAGGAGCAGGAAAAGGACAGGAGAGATGATGATGATGATGATGATGATGAAGGCAGCGCTCCACCTACCAAGCTGGCTCTGCTGCAGGTGAGTCGTGTCACAGCCCAGGTGAGGTGGGACTACTTTCTGACGCCGCACACGCGTGTTCACTCGCTCCTTCTGTTTCTGTGTCGCTCAGACGAGCTCGTCTCCACGGCAACAAGCGGGCGCCAGCTCTGCCTCACTGCTCCTGGTGTGCCCGGACTCTGCGAGCCGACCCGCCAAGACGCAACACGCCGAGCAGCCATTGGTCGCTGTCCAGCCCTACGACCACCTGACTGCACAGGAAGCCCCGCCCCCTGCTGCCATGTCCCATCAGCCCCTGCTGTTGCAGCAGAACCAGTCGGTGTTTGCTAACGATAAAGCGAGTGTGGTGTTTAACTCCGCCTCCGCTGCTGTCGCCATGGATACCTCTCACCCTGCACCAACCGCCATCCGGGTCAAAGAGGAGGGTAGGCGGGACTACGACTCCGAGGACAACCGCATGGACACCCACCTGGAGGAGGAGGCGGAGCCCTGCGAGCGCGGCGAGGAGGAGCTCGACATCTCTTTCGACAGCCAGTTTCCCGACCTCATCTCTGACCTCATCACCGAGGAGGCCAATCCCGTCGCAGCTCACCTGGCCGCGCCCGCCACGGCTCCAAGCCCGGCTGTGTTCCCGTCGGGGGTCCGCTACATGGTGCCCCCCCAGCCCTCCCCTTCCACCTCCTTCCTCCCGTTTCCTCACCCGCTGCCCTCGTCCTCCGCCACCCGCCTGGCGTCCATCACAGACTTCTCCCCCGAGTGGTCGTACCCCGAGGTAACCAATCAGAGCAGCTTCTCCGTCTGCCTCCACTGATGATGGAACTGTTGCACTGAGCGTGCTCGGCCAGCAGGGGGCGCCACAGACGAGCTGATCGTGTGTGTGTGTGTGTGTGTGTGTGTGTGTGTG
>NC_136710.1:556368-557441 GCF_947650265.1 Symphodus melops | reverse complement strand
ACACACACACCTGATACACACTCTGATCCACTGGAGGTACACACACACACACACACACACACACACACCTGATACACACTCTGATCCACTGGAGGTACACACACACACACACACACACACACACACCTGATACACACTCTGGTCCACTGGAGGTACACACACACACACACACACACACACACCTGATACACACTCTGATCCACTGGAGGTACACACACACACACACACACACACACCTGATACACACTCTGATCCACTGGAGGTACACACACACACACACACACACACACACACACACACCTGATACACACTCTGATCCACTGGAGGTACACACACACACACACACACACACACACACACACACACACACCTGACACACACACTGATCCACTGGAGGTACACACACACACACACACACACACCTGACACACTGGTGTTTTTCTCTTATAGGAATCTGAACAGCGACAGTTTGGACCTGGAGCAGGAAGTCGACCCGCTCAACATCGACCACTTCTCCTGCACGCCGCTGGTAAGTCTCTCTCTCACACACACACACACACACACACGCACACACACACACACTCTAAAATGTGTGTCTAACACACGTGTGTGTTCCAGATGTGGGCGTGCGCTCTCGGCCACCAGAGGGCAGCGGAGCTCCTGTACGGTTGGAACAGTTCGGCTCTGGGGATCCCTGATTCGCTCGGACGCCTGCCGCTCGCCGTGGCTCGTTCCCGTGGACACACCCGCCTTGCCATGGTTCTGGAGGAGCTGCACACGCACACACACATGACTCCAAGGGACACGCACACGCCGCCAGCTGATACGCCAACAACAGCGACGCCACAACCACAGCTGCCCCCGTCTCCGCTGTCCACGAGCCCAGACACGGGTACCACAGCTCGCACCTCTTTACAGTCACATGACCTTTTTCTACTTCTCTGATTGGCTGTCTCCTTTTTCTTCCTGCAGGTCTGAGCTCCTCCAGCAGCCTCCCCTCCCCCAGTGACCCCTCATCACCTTCACCAAGCTCCGCCTACTCCAGTGGCCCCGCCCCCATGGACACCTCGCCC
>NC_136710.1:546368-551368 GCF_947650265.1 Symphodus melops | reverse complement strand
CGCCCCCTGCTGACGGCTAACAGAACTTCAGCAGTCAGTCCACTTCCGTCTCACTTTTAAATCCTTCTTTTAGTCCTACAGCTCGTGACTCATTTCTGAGCTGCGCACAAACTACAACCCCCAGGTCCTTCTGTGTGTGACGTCACTTATAACCTGGGTGTAAAGCACACTGAGCTTACCTGTGATGAAAGCTGCTATTCTCTTGTCACATGGTTATGAGGTAATTAGCTAACGTCATTAAGGGGTGGGGCTTAACAGAAAACCAGCTTCCAACAGCTCGCGATACGCTGCAGGATCTCGAGAACATAAACCCTCACGTGACGTGGCTTGACTCAGCAGAGAGC
The DNA here is from genome assembly GCF_947650265.1 of Symphodus melops. NCBI lineage: Eukaryota > Metazoa > Chordata > Actinopteri > Labriformes > Labridae > Symphodus > Symphodus melops. The sequence goes on along the minus strand of NC_136710.1, from coordinate 551,024 downwards.
GAGGAGCAGAGCGGGATGGAGAACCCGAACCCTGAACAGAACCAGAACACATCGGCCTCGTGCACCAGAGGAACTGACGTTCAGGTAACACTTTGTGACGTCATTTATAAACACGAGGAGTCGCGGTTTGAATATTGACTTATCAGTTTAAATGTATTCAACCGGTTTGGGATCAATGAAGTACATCTGTCGATTCATGAGTTTACGTTTTTAAAAACATCAAGCAGATAAACGTCCCCGCGTACCGTCGTGACGTCACTAGCCCGAGACGAAGAAAGTTTGCAGTTTTTGAGCTGCGTGCAGGTAACAGCGGAACATTTGGACATGTTTACTGTGATCCTCTCTGGATCCAGACAGAGACCGCCATGTTCCTTTGAACCAGCTCACCTCTGCTGTCACGTGACACTCCTCCCTGCTGTTCAGCCAGGAAGTGAGACCGACTCTTCTCAGGTGCCTAACGGATCTGGGTTCATTGAGACTTAATCTGAACACTAAAGTTAAAGGAGCAGTCTGAAGCTCTGCGTGTTGAAGAACACCTGTAAAGTGTCGTGTTCAGCTGTGTGTTTGTTTCTGCTGCTTTAGGTATGGAGTCTAAAACAAGAGCAGAGTGACGCCTCCGTCCAAACATCTGCATCTTTGAAGACTGAGGGAGAGAAACCGTACAGCTGTGTCCACTGTGAGAAAAGGTTTGCTCGTCTGACTCACTTGAAGAACCATCAGAGTGTTCACACTGGAGAGAAACTACACTGTTGTCGACTGTGCGGTAAAGGCTTCGCTCGAGCAGGTTCTTTAAGAGTCCATTTCCGCATTCATACTGGAGAGAAACCGTACACCTGTGACCACTGCGGGGCCACTTTCGCACACAAGGGCCACTTCAAAACTCACCAGAACATTCACACGGGAGAGAGCCAGACGGAGTGTGATCAGTGTGGGAAAACTTTCACCACCGCTGCCGCCTTAAAGTACCACCGACGGATCCACGCCGGGGAGAAACCACACAAGTGTGAGCACTGCGGGAAGTCTTTCACCAGGCGGAGTCCTCTGATCCGACACCTGCGCGTTCACACCGGAGAGAAGCCGTACTTCTGTGACGTATGCGGGAAACATTTTGCTCGAGGGAGCGCCATGAAGGTCCACCGGCGTCTTCACACGGGAGAGAAACCGTACTGGTGTGATCAGTGCGGGAAAACGTACACGACGTCAGGCAGCTTGAACCTCCACAAACGATGTCACACAGGGGACCTTTAACTCTTCTCACTGCTGTTTGTTTTGTAAACAGCAGCTCTTGTTACCATGACAACGGGCCAGGGTCAAATTCAAACCCGTGGCCGCTGCACTGAGGACGATTGTCTCACTGTGACGTCCTCGTGCTCCTCTCAGGTGAACGCCACGCGTCTTAAAGACTAGCTCATCATCGTTGTTTACAAAATGGATTCCAAATGTTTGACAGTCTGATGACCAACAATGTTTTATCTTTTTATGGACTTACACTGATCATGTTTTTATTCTGTTGAGTATGAATTAAAAACTCCTCCAGATGATTGGTTGATTTATTAAAGATGGCTGCTTTCGTCCTCGCTCGGGTACAATCACTTCTATCTGAAGCAGTTCCACTGCCCGCTTCCATCGCTGCAACACCTGTTCACCTGATAACTGCTCTCATATCTGGCAAACCCAGGGGCGTCCAAAACGGCCTTCAAAGCCCCGCCTACCTTCTCTGGTCCAATCAGATCCAGAGCAGGTGCCGCCGATGACATCACTGAGATACAGACGGTTTAGTGACAATGAAAGAAAACGTTTAGTTTTTTAGGTTTTGTTCTTTATTCTGTGGTTTTTAAAAAAAACATCTTTTTAATGGAATTACAGTCAGGAAGGCGGGGCTAACCCACTGTGACCTTTGACCCCTAAGCCCCCGAAAGAAAGTGTACAGGAGGGGCTTCAAAGGTCATCAATGAGTCGTCATGACGACACAGACAGGAAGTCAGGTTGCAGCTTCAGTTGATCTTTGGGTGGCGGTAATCTTTACCGGCGAACTTGGCCTTGTCCCCGAGCTCTTCCTCGATCCTAAAGGTCAAAGGTCACAGAGGTCAGGGTTTTTTTTTTATTATGTGCTTTTACTTTGAAGTGTGTAAGGACAGGAAGTTCTCACCTCATCAGCTGGTTGTACTTGGCCAGACGCTCCGACCTGCAGGGGGCGCCAGTCTTAATCTGAGAGAGAGAGAGAGAGAGAGAGACAGGTGGTCAGTGAGACAGGGACTCATTCTACCTTTAATCAGTGTAGTGTCATACCTGTCTCTCTCTCTACCTGTCTCTCTCTCTCTACCCATCTCTCTCTCTCTCTCTACCTGTCTGTCTCTGTGTTACCTGTCTCTCTCTCTCTACCCGTCTCTGTGTGCGTACCTGTCCGGTGCAGAGTCCGACCACCAGGTCAGAGATGAAGGTGTCTTCAGTCTCTCCTGAACGATGACTCACCATCACACCCCAACCACTGCTCTGAGCCAGCTTACACCTGTGAGACAGACGGACAGACGAGAGACAGGTGAGACAGACAGACGGGAGGACAGACAGGTAGAGAGAGAGAGACAGACAGGTCGGACAGACAGACAGACAGGTGAGAGACAGATGGATGGACGGGTGTCTTACGCCTGGATGGACTCGGTCACTGAGCCGATCTGGTTGACTTTGAGCAGCAGACAGTTGCAGGCCTTCTTGTCGACTGCCTGCTGGATCCTCTTGGGATTGGTCACTGTCAGGTCGTCTCCTACGATCTGATTGGTTCAAAACAAACATTAGAGTCACTTCAGTCCGTCTGCATGTCTCTCTCTCTCTCCGCCCGTCTGTCTCACCTGGATGTCTGTAGAGGCGGTGAACTTGGCCCAGTTTTCCCAATCGTCCTGGTCGAAAGGGTCCTCGATGGACTGAACTAAAGAGAGAGACAGACGGGTTAGAGACAGACGGGTTAGAGACAGACGGGTTAGAGACAGACGGGTTAGAGACAGACGGGTTAGAGACAGACAGACGGGTTAATGACAGACAGGTAGAGACAGACAGACGTTAAAGACAGACAGGTTAAAGACAAACAGACAGACAGGTAGAGACAGACAGACGGGTTAAAGACAGACAGACAGGTTAGAGACAGACGGGTTAAAGACAGACAGGTTAGAGACAGACGGGTTAAAGACAGACAGACGGGTTCGAGACAGACAGACAGGTTAAAGACAAACAGACAGACAGGTTAGAGACAGACAGACGGGTTAAAGACAGACAGACGGGTTAAAGACAGACAGACGGGTTAAAGACAGACAGACGGGTTAAAGACAGACAGGTAGAGACAGACAGACGGGTTAGAGACAGACGGGTTAAAGACAGACAGGTAGAGACAGACAGACGGGTTAGAGACAGACGGGTTAAAGACAGACAGACAGGTAGAGACAGACAGACAGGTTAGAGACAGACGGGTTAAAGACAAACAGACAGACGGGTTAGAGACAGACAGACGGATAGAGACAGACAGACGGGTTAAAGACAAACAGACAGACAGGTTAGAGACAGACGGGTTAAAGACAGACAGACGGGTTAAAGACAGACAGACAGGTTAAAGACAGACAGACAGGTTAAAGACAAACAGACAGACGGGTTAGAGACAGACGGGTTAGAGACAGACGGACGGACAGGTTAAAGACAGACAGGTTAAAGACAGACGGGTTAGAGACAGACAGACGGGTTAGAGACAGACAGACGGATAGAGACAGACAGACGGATAGAGACAGACAGACGGGTTAAAGACAAACAGACAGACAGGTTAAAGACAGACAGACGGGTTCGAGACAGACAGTTAGAGACGGACGGGCGTCTCCTCACCTGGGTAGCCCTTGATGAAGCTGCGGTACAGGTCTCCCAGCTGGTCTCCACTGATGTGTCTGGACGGGTCGTCGGGGGACTTGAAGTCCAGGTCGTATTTGCCGCTGCGGAAGAACTCGGAGGCGGCCACGTCCATCCCGATGATGATCTTGTCGGGGTAACCGGCCTTCTCGATGGCCGTCTTCAGGAGCTCCAGAGCTGCGGGGTCAAAGGTCAGGACACACACGTCACTCACACAACATTCAAACATGGTGAACACAGAGCAGACAGACGGGTGCCTGTCTCACCCTCATTGTTCTCCAGGATGTTGGGGGCGAAGCCGCCCTCGTCTCCCACGTTGGTGGCGTCCTTGCCATACTTGGCTTTGATGACGTTCTTCAGGTTGTGGTAGACCTGAGGACAAACAGAGCAGAGAGACAGGTTCAGAGCAGTGAGACGGGTTCAGAGCAGAGAGACGGGTCTAAGCAGTGAGACGGGTTCAGAGCAGAGAGACGGGTTCAGAGCAGTGAGACGGGTTCAGAGCAGTGAGACGGGTTCAGAGCAGAGAGACGGGTTCAGAGCAGAGAGACGGGTTCAGAGCAGTGAGACGGGTTCAGAGCAGTGAGACGGGTTCAGAGCAGAGAGACGGGTTCAGAGCAGAGAGACGGGTTCAGAGCAGAGAGACGGGTTCAGAGCAGTGAGACGGGTTCAGAGCAGAGAGACGGGTTCAGAGCAGAGAGACGGGTTCAGAGCAGAGAGACGGGTTCAGAGCAGTGAGACGGGTTCAGAGCAGTGAGACAGGTTCAGAGCAGAGAG
>NC_136710.1:538868-541368 GCF_947650265.1 Symphodus melops | reverse complement strand
TCATCCATTAATATGTTCTTGCTTGTCAGACATTGTTTGCATGTTATAGCAGGTCAAACCTCCTCTGCTGACTAAAGTAGACCTTCAAAATAAAATGGCAGAGAACCAAAGCAGAGACTGTTTAACAGCAGAGAGGGGAAAACAGGAAGTCCTTTTTTTAAATCAGAACAGCAGTTAAATGTGTACATGAGGAAGTCACAGTTCAGCCTACCTCAGCTGTGTTTCAGAGAAGAAGGGAGGTGTTGTCTGTCCGCCTGTCCGCCTGTCTGACTGACGTGGAAAGTGTCTGTCTGTCTGTGACAGAGTTTTTATAGACGCTCCCTTGAATAGGGGGAGGAGGCTGGCTGGAGAGGCAGGGAGTGTCTGCAAGTGACAGCAGCAGAAAAAGGTGAAGCTGACATTAGCGTGAACCCTGAGGATCCATTACTGAGTCAGAGAGACACCAAAGTTAAATCATCGACTCGGAGCTTCGTCCAGTCGACAGACATCATCTTTGTTTGGTTCTCTTTATCGAGAAAACTGAACTCTGTTCTGTCCTAACGTGTCCTGGAAAGATTTTAAAAAACCTCCTTGAAACCTTGAATCAGTGATTGAATAATCAGTGTGTCCTGTGTTGAGAGACGAGATTATTCACGTGTGAGCAGCGAGCTGTCCAGGGTGTAACCCCGCCCCTCGCCATGTGACAGCTGGGTGTAGCGGTGGAGATGCTAGATGGATGATTCTAGCAAAATACCAGTTTGATACCAGTTTGATACCAGTTTGATACCAGTTTGATACCAGTTTGATACCAGTTTGATACCACAGCAACAAAAACAATATTTTGTTTAAAATGACCAAACATTTGTAAGAAACGTCTAATTCGCATAAACACGTTAGCTAGCTAGTTAGTTTAGTTTAGACGATGTGCAGGATCGAGTCCTTCGTCTCCAAACACACACACACACACACACACACACACACACACACACACACACACACACACACACACACACACACACACACACTATCCAAGCAGCAACCTTCAATGAAGCCGATGCTGAGGTTTAACGTCCTGCAGTTCCTCGAGTGTCCACTAGAGGTCTTTGTGCAGGAGACCGCCTGCAGAGACACATGAAATCAGCCGAGTGCCTCGGAGTCGGACTTCTATCGTGATGCTATTGAGCATACTCGTTATCGGAGTTTGAGTTTTCTTCGTGAAAACGCGATGATGGAGATGAATGGATCAGTGTGCTGCGTGATGATGTCATGACCGGTCAATGTTTGTTATATTTTGACAGCGAGAGTTCATCACTATCCATCGTTTATCTAGAGCTTTACCTGTTGGGGGGGGGGGGACATTAACAGTCCCTGCGCTTCATGGAGAAGCTGTCTGTCACACGTCTGTTTGTGTGCGTGGTCAGAACATGTCAGACGGTCCCTAACTCAGGAAGAGAAAGTCAAAGTTCATCTGAAAGAGAAATGTGAGACGGGCTTAGCATTCACTGCAAAGGGCACTAACCCTAACACACACACACACACACTGTACACACACACGCTCAACACACACCCTTTACCCTTTACGCTCACCTTTAACTGTACCACACACTGTACACACACACACACACTGTACACACACACACACACACTGTACACACACACACAGACACACAGCAGCCTGTCCAGTGTCCCCTTAGCCTTTCCTTCAGGCTAATAATAACCTGACATGACTGCAGGGCTGGCTCCTCTCCTCGTCTGCGTTCATCTCACATTACCTCTCTCTGTTCTCTGACTGCAGCTCGCACCTCGCACTAAAGTCCCCACTAACAACCAGCTGGGTCACCGAGGAGCCGCACGTGTCCATCAGCTCAATGTGTTACACTGCAGGACTTTTAATCATGAGAGTAACGTGTGGCACGCCCAAAAGACCACCTGGAGAAAATGAAAAGTAAAATCCTGCAGTTCCTCGAGTGTCCACTAGAGGCTGTTACCTGGACACCCATTCAAAAGCCTGTTTTTACAGCACATTAAACAAACAGAGGGACTCCAGCGCCCCCTACTGGAACAAATGGTTTCCGTCACTCAGGTTCTTGTAAGTCTGCTTTTAATTGGCAGCCCTGATGAACACACACACACACACACACACACACACACACACACACACACACACACACACACACACACACACACACACACACACACACACACACACAGTCAGATTCCTTTAAAGCTCTCTGCACTTTACATGAATTTTCTCTTATTCACTCTGTTGCACCTTTTATACATGTTGTTTTATTCTTTATATTGGTCATTTTTAAAGCTGTTTTATATGATAGATAGATACTTTATTGATCCAGAGGGAAATTCAATATGTTGCTAATTGCTTTATTATATTATTGAAGTTCTTGCTAGTTGTGTTTTATTTCCCATGTTAACTCGTGTGTATCATCCTTTGTCCAATCTGTAGAGGAAGACACTTCCTGTTTGTTATCACAAGCTGACATCTCGTCTAGTGACTCATCTT
>NC_136710.1:528868-531368 GCF_947650265.1 Symphodus melops | reverse complement strand
TCTCTCTCTCTCTCTCTCTCTGTCTCTCTCTCTCTCTCTAACCTCTGTCTCTCTCTCTCTGTCTCTCTCTCTCTCTCTAACCTCTCTCTCTCTCTCTCTAACCTCTCTCTCTCTCTCTAACCTCTCTCTCTCTGTCTCTCTCTGTCTCTCTCTCTCTCTCTAACCTCTCTCTCTCTCTCTCTAACCTCTCTCTCTCTCTAACCTCTCTCTCTCTAACCTCTCTCTCTCTCTCTCTAACCTCTCTCTCTCTCTCTCTCTCTGTCTGTCTCTCTAACCTGTCTCTCTCTCTCCCTCCTCTCTCTGTCTCTCTCTCTCTCTGTCTCTCTCTCTCTCTAACCTCTCTCTCTCTAACCTCTCTCTCTCTCTCTGTCTCTCTCTAACCTCTCTCTCTCTCTCTGTCTCTCTCTAACCTCTCTCTCTCTCTCTCTCTGTCTGTCTCTCTAACCTCTCTCTCTCTCTCTGTCTGTCTCTCTAACCTGTCTCTCTCTCTCTAACCTCTCTCTCTCTCTCTAACCTCTCTCTCTCTCTCTGTCTCTCTCTAACCTCTCTCTCTCTCTCTCTCTGTCTGTCTCTCTAACCTCTCTCTCTCTCTCTGTCTGTCTCTCTAACCTGTCTCTCTCTCTCTAACCTCTCTCTCTCTCTCTAACCTCTCTCTCTCTCTCTGTCTCTCTCTCTCCCTCATCACAATACAACTCTCAATGTTTCCTCAAACAACTTTTTAAATGTAATTAAAGAAATGAATGAACCGAGCGTGTACAGGCCGTAACACTCAGTCTGTTTGTAGTCCTTTGAGTCCCTGTTTGTAGTCCTTTGAGTCCCTTTTTGTAGTCCTTTGAGTCCCTTTTTGTAGTCCTTTGAATCCATCTCAGGTAGCGATGGGACTGACCTTATATGGGTCCAATATAGAAGTCCTTGACGTATCAGATATCGGACCGATGGTGCCGATCCGAAGAACAACTCTGCCTCTTCAGTTTAGAAGCTTTAATTTGAAAAGCCGACAGCTGCTTCCTGTTTGTATGTGCAGCCGTCACACTGGGAACAACATTAGTTTACATTAGATTCAGTTATCTATGCAATGCTGCAACAGAACCGCCACACCTGCAGCAGAGCAATAGCTGCAGTGCATCCTGGGACTTGTAGTTGAGCATTGAAATGGCGACTGTGAATAATTAAAATGAACACCAATCAGAGAGGTCAGAATGACGGCACAACATCTGCATGGAGAGTTATCTGATCTCTGCTGCATTCCCTGCACACACACACACACACACACACACACACACACACACACACCACACACGCACCACACACACACACACACACACACACACACACACACACACACACACACACACACACACACACACACACACACACACACACATACCTGAGCCAGTTTGGGCCTGTGGATGTCAGAGGGGAGATAGAGAACGAGCGACATGTTAAAACTTGGTCCAGTCTGAACAGGAGCTGCTGAAGCTGTGAGACACGCAGGAGCACCAATCACATCAATAATCACATCAATAATCACATAAATAAAGACTTAGTGTGATGTCGTTGAAAGGCAGGATTCCCTCAGTGCTCCTTCTGCGCCCCGCGCTGCCTTCAACATCTGCAGAAGAAGAATCAGCAAACGTCACGCCAGCGTTTCCACCTCGTCATCTGTTTAAACATGGCAGATCTTTTCTGTCGGACGGGACGGGGTCGGACGGGACGGGGGTCGGACGGGACGGGGTCGGACGGGACGGGGGTCGGACGGGACGGGGTCGGACGGGACGGGGGTCGGACGGGACGGGGTCGGACGGGACGGGGTCGGACGGGACGGGGGTCGGACGGGACGGGGTCGGACGGGACGGGGGTCGGACGGGGAGCTGTAAGGCCTTTTTTTATTTTCCACCTGGACACCGAAGTCATGCGGAGGTGATGAGCGGGCAGTTACCATGGTAACCGGTGACTGTTATGTTTGATTGTCTCAACTGTCCTCGCTCATGAATAACAGTGTGTGTGTGTGTGTGTGTGTGTGTTCCCGTTGAACTCCTGTAAAACTGGTCAGTGTGGACACGTCGAGCAGGACGCTGACCTGCGACCCCCGAGGGGACGCGTGCACAGAATTCAAAAAATGCAGGAACTGTGTGTGTGTGTGTGTGTGTGTGTGTGTGTGTGTGTGTGAGTGTGTGAGAGAGAGAGAGAGAAGGTGTGGTCTTTCAGACTGACGAGTTAACACAAGTCATCCACAGTATGCATACCCTGAGGAAAACACACACACACACACACACACACACAGTCTGTCTCTGTGGACAGGAAAGACGCTCAAAGCTTCCTTCTCACTTTTGAACAGAAACAAGAACAAACTCAGTTTAATGTTTCACGTTATGAAGAGTCTCTAAAAAACCCTCCAACACACCTGAAGGGTCACGTGACAGGTTCCCCCCACGTGCTAACACGCTAGGATGACATGCACTGTGATCTGAAGTCACACACACACACACACAGCTAAAGC
>NC_136710.1:527618-528668 GCF_947650265.1 Symphodus melops | reverse complement strand
CACACACACATCCAGAGACACATACACACACACATCCAGAGACACATACACACACACATCCAGAGACACATACACACACACACATCCAGAGACACATACACACACACACATCCAGAGACACATACACACACACACGTCCAGAGACACATACACACACACATCCAGAGACACATACACACACACATCCAGAGACACATACACACACACACATCCAGAGACACATACACACATCTAGAGACACATACACACACACACATCCAGAGACACATACACACACACACATCCAGAGACACATACACACACATACACACATCTAGAGACACATACACACACACACATCCAGAGACACATACACACACACACGTCCAGAGACACATACACACACACACACACATCTAGAGACACATACACACACACACGTCCAGAGACACATACACACACACACACACATCTAGAGACACATACACACACACACGTCCAGAGACACATACACACACACATCCAGAGACACATACACACACACACATCCAGAGACACATACACACACATACACACATCTAGAGACACATACACACACACACGTCCAGAGACACATACACACACATACACACATCCAGAGACACATACACACACACATCCAGAGACACATACACACACACACGTCCAGAGACACATACACACACATACACACATCTAGAGACACACACACACACACATCCAGAGACACATACACACACACATCCAGAGACACATACACACACACACGTCCAGAGACACATACACACACATACACACATCTAGAGACACACACACACACACATCCAGAGACACACACACACACACATCCAGAGACACATACACACACACACGTCCAGAGACACATACACACACACACGTCCAGAGACACATACACACACATACACACATCCAGAGACACACACACACACACATCCAGAGACACACACACACACACATCCAGAGACAGACACACACACACACACATCCAGAGACACACACACACGTCCAGAGACACATACACACACACACATC
>NC_136710.1:515118-522618 GCF_947650265.1 Symphodus melops | reverse complement strand
ATGCAGATCAGACAGGTCAGAGCTCCCGACTGGAACAGGTCACTGACATACTGACCTGTTCTGGCCAGACCTGTGACATCACCACCTGCACGCACGCACGCACACGCGCACACACACACACACACGATGACATCTCTTGCACAGTCTCTGGGTGACAAGCTGTTGCTATAGTAACGCCAGGCTCACCCGTCTGGTCGGCGTAGGTGGTGAAAGTCGACTCGAGGATCTTCCCTCGCTTTCCATCCTGATGGTCAACGGCTACGTTTCCATCGTCGTCGTCATCAGAGGAGGAGGAGCTGATTTGGCTCTCCACCAATCGCTGAGCAGCAGCCAGGTTGGACTTCCTGATCTCATCAAACTTTGACTGGACGGACGCAGCTGTCAATCACAGAGAGGAGAGGCAGGTAAACAAACAAGGGATGCATTATGAGTGCGTTTCCATGGTTACTAGAAGTCCGTCCTCACCTTTTGGGGGTTCAGGTGGCGTTGCGGTCTTCACCCTCCCTCCTCTTCCTCCCCCCCACGCTCCTCCAGCACCCCCCGGCCTCTCTCTCTCCTTCTGCGGAGGGCGGGGTCTTTCGCTCTGAGCCTCCTGACTCCGGCCACGCCCCCTGCCCTGCTGTCGCCAAGCCGGCTCCATAGCAACTGCCTCCTGAACTCTACAGGTGGGGGTCAAAGGTCAAAGAGGACAGTTGGGACCTTGTTATAAGGATTATTATTGAGCCGAATTCTTAGTTCCACATTATTTCACACTGCGCATGTCGACCCCACGTGCTCTGATCATTTCTGACTCTTTAAAAACGAACATCAGGAGGGAAGTCAGATTTTTTAACCGTGTTGGCGTGCTGGGAAAATAAACTAACAACAGGCTACACACACACACCTGGCTGTGACCTTTCCTCACACCTTTACCTGCCTGTTTAGCTGAGTGTTGCTGACGTCACAGCCGTTAACGGTCGAGTTCAGTTCAAACTGTTCTAGCCGGCTAGCTCCGACAAGCTAACTACTTTCTCTAACATTAGCAGAGACACAATACAAACACACAAACGTCACATCCGGTTAAATGACGTGATTGACGTGTAAATATCTCCCTGCGTGGTGTGAACTCAAGTTCACCTCTGAGGACGGACAGGAAAGTGATTTAAACTGCTTTACATGTGAACCTTACCTCAGCAGGCAGCAGCAGCAGCTGTGGAGTCTGTCACCTGGTTGTCATGCGCGGAGCCGCGTGAAGCATGCCGGTACTTGTAGTCTAAGAATCTTAGCCGTAAACAAAGCGCCGTCGGAGTTGGAGTGTGGGGAGTTTATGTGTGGCTATAGAACTACAAGTCCCACAAGGCATACGGATCCTCAGACAGTTCGACGTGTCATCGGTAACAACAGGACGTTTCATTCATAATCTGAACCCCAAATAATAAACGTATCAAGAATATATGTTTGTGTTTAATTAAATAGGGAGTGAGGTGGACAAATAAATAATACGTTATTTAAAAAAAAAATCTTTCAATCGTGTTTATATGGTGACTTTTATAGTAGTTTTATTAAAGGTCACATGACCTCCTCCTCTTCTTCAGGTGAAATCAGTGTCCTCGCTCCTCTTCATCATGTGTGTGAAGTGTGTTGTTGTAAATCCACTCTGATCCTGTATTTGATCATGTCTATAAACCCCTCTATTTCAGCCCTGCTCAGAACAGGCTGTTTCTGTGTCTGTAGCTTTAAATATGTAAATGAGCTGTGTCTGACCACGCCCCCTCTCTGGAAGAGCTTGGAGGAAAGAGTCTTTGGAGGAGGTTTCAAGCGGCTCACGTAGAGGCTTGAAGCTGTCTGCTTGGATTCATATCGGGGCACTGAGGTGTGATTTACAGAACAAACCGTTTAGCGCCCTCTGTAGACTCATCCTGGGACTACTCCGACACATGTTTACCTCTTGATCTGAAACTTTGCCCGTGTTTAGTTTGGACATTCAGCATTGTAACACTGTATGAGAGTAAACATGGGGATCAGCTGAAAAGGTTCTACACGTGTGCAGCTCAGAGAAACCAAACAGAACAGAGTAAGTTAAAATTTAATATACAGTACATCATAATCACATTCTTACATGTTGCAACTTTCAGCTTGATATTTCAGTTCATATAAAAGATGTTCTCTTCACTGAATGCTTAATCCTTAAAGGTACAACACGTGACATTCTGATTATTGGTATAGCAAATTAAAATACACTCCATGTAAATATCTAGAAGAGAACTGACTTCCTAAACGGAAAGCGAAGTCCAACTCCCTCTGGGCTTGTTGTACTTAGCGTTGTGTTCACGCTAACGAGACGGGCTAACGTCAGCGTGAACATGTTTCCCTCAGAGGCTCACTTAAACTCCTCCCTCTCTACCCGTTAGCCCTGCCACCACATGGAGGAAGAGAGAGACGACCCCGCCCACTCAGGGACGCGGTTTCCAGAGGAATAGTCACGGAGCAGTCGTCACAAGAGTACAACTGAAGGATCCAACAGACTTTACGAACTGTTCTAAACAGACAGATGACGACCAAATCAAGTTAAGGCTGCATGTCTGAAGACACCTACAGATGTCCACACTCAGCTGACCCTAACGCAAAGGGAGCGGAGCTGAGGGACATAGGGGGCGTGGCCAAAGAGACTGGTGCTAAAGTGCAACATCTACAGGACGTCTACTCTCAAAGTTGCATATATTCTGATTAAATAAATTAGCAAAGAACGGTACACCTAAAACACATCTTGTTCTCATATTTTGATGGATGTGACACTCCTCCTTGCTTCTTCTTCTCAGATAGATAGATGTACTTTATTGGGAAATTGTGGTTCCCAGCTTTCTTCTTTGTTTGTCTGCATCTATGGTGATGGAGGGGGCGGAGCTTCACTCGGGGGTACCAGCTTCTTCTCGAGCCGTGCGACTCTGTGCTTGAGTTTGCTGTGAGTGGCCTCTTGTTCGGCCAGCAGCCGAGCGTAGCGAGTCTGCAGGACGTCCAGCATGCTCGTCATCCGCTCGACCTTCTCCTCCATCTCTTTGGGGTCGGGGCCCTGCGCTGCCACCTAGAGGACGTACAGAGCAGTATCACTTTCAGATCAGAAGATCAGCTTCTTTGTTTTCGTTATCAGATCAAGTGACTGTACCTCCAGATCCAGAAGCCCGTCCTTCATCAGAATCTGTCTTCCCTTCTCCTCCAGCAGAGCTTTAGCATCAGGGTACTCCGTTAGCGCCTCCATCAGGTCGTCTTTGGAAAGACAGAAGAGGTCGGAGTAGCCAATGCTCCTGATGTTGGCCGTCCTCCTGTTTCCTGCCTTACTTCCTGTTGAAAATAAAGAAGATCAAACGGCTGTTTACTGCAGTTATTGATTGTTATTAAGTCTCTTACCCTTGAGTTGAGTTTACCTTTGATAGCCAGGATGCTAATCTCTCCGAAGTAGCTCCCGTCACTCAGGACTACAAACTGTTTGATTCCGTCATCAGCGACGACAGCCAGTTTCCCCTCCTTGATGATGTACATCTCTCTGCCGATGTCGCCCTTCTTACAGATGTAGTCACCTGGACTGTACACCTGAGGCTGCAGCTTCAGCACCAGCTCCACCAGAAGGCCGGCCTCGCAGTCCGCAAAGATACGAACCTGCAGGAACGCACAGGAGAGGTTCGTCTACGCTCACAACATCCGCAGAGTGGGGGAGGGGTTAGTGTGTGCCCACCTTCTTCAGCGTGTCCAGGTGGACGTTGATGGCGATCTCAGCTCTTAGCTTGTCAGGCAGGTACTTCAACACCTCCCTCTCATCTACCGCTTTCTTATTGGTCCACAGAAAGTCGAACCACTTGATCACTCGCTTCTCCAGGTCCTTTGTGACCTGGAGGGGCAGAGAGAGGGAGTGTTACAGCCCTGACAGTCTCATAAGCCTTCTTTAAAAAGGAGGATGGACCGCAGTTCCTGATTCTATTATAGACAAGTATCTGATGGATCTTTTTTTGTGGGGAAAATGTATTTAGTGACATTTTTCTGAATGAATTGAATCAGGACAAAAATAAGACAAATGTGTCGCTCAGCTCCTTGGGGGCCACAAGCTTCGCTTCATTGATATGAAGTCTGAGGAAGAATAAGCTGCCGGCAGCTCACTGCTGGAAACAGGTGAATTGATTCTTCATGTAACTACGCTGTGCACCTTTCTGAAGCTCATGTACTGTTTGATGGCGTCGATGCGAGCCTGGAAGTCGGCCCTGGCGGCGTTCATGTTTGTGATCATTGAGCCGACGTTACCGACGATGGTGGCAAAGATCAGCACGCCCACCTGCAGGAGAAACGAGCAGAGCACAGATACATACACAGATATAACCACGGTAGAATTATATATCAGTATCTAACAGGATCACTGTCACACGGGAGAATACTCAAGTTGAGTAAAAATATCCCAGAAGGCCTTGCAGGACGGACCTTCAGAGCCTCCTGGTTTTTAATAATCCTCACTGAAGGTAGATTGATTTAAAGACGCTCAGACACCAACCTACATAAAATACCAGCTCTGCTGACTGCAGCCACATCTGGAGACGGGCTGAAATGCGTCTACAGTTGTTTGTTAAGGTGAGTCGTCAGCATACAGCTGTACTGATGTCTACCTAAGAACCAAAACAGAGACTGTGAGGGAACTTTAATCCAAACGGACCACTGGGAGGACAAACCCACCAGGAAGTCAGTCACGACAAAGAAGTACTCCGAGTTCTCCACAGGGGGCGGAGTTTCTCCGATGGTGGTGAGCGTCAGTGTGGACCAGTACATGCTGTAAGCATACTTCCTCACCAGACGCCCAAACTCTGGATCTGCTGGGTCGGGATAAACAAACCTGTCGGCACCAAAACCTGGAACGACAAAACAAGAAAAGAGCATTTAAAACAAGGCATGAAGCCAGCAGTGTCAGGATTCAAACCAGCGACCCACCGATGGCCTTGGAGAAGGAGTAGTAGAGGCAAGCGTTCCAGTGGATGATGATGACGATGTACATGACCAGGTTGGAGATACGGAGGGCGTTGGGGTAGTTAGTCCTCGTCTCTGTCCTCTGGAAGAACTCGAGCATCCTGAAACAAAGCAGGGATTCAAATATCAACAAGTTAGCGTAGATACAACATTTCGTTTCACACGCTGGCAGTGTGAAGGTACCTGTTGAACCTCAGGAGCTTATTGAGCCGGATCTCTGGGTACTTGAGGCCCAGGATGGAGTACAGCACGTCAGTGGGAACCATTGAGACCATGTCCAGTTTGAACTGGAAACTTTTCAGGTAACGCTCACGCAACTTCTGCTCGTCCTTTACCAGCAGACCCTGCTCCAGGTAACCTGCACAAACGCACAGCAATGTGAAATTCAATAACCAATGCTTCAGTGTGTGCATCAGTGTGTGTGTTTTCATACCGGTCCTGGTTCTGAATATCATGTCAGCTACGTAGATGAGGTCAGAGACAAAATCCAGTATGAACCAGAAGATCACGTAGTCCGTCTGTAGCTCCTCAAAACACGCCCTGCAACACACAGAGCTCAAATCTTTCAGAGCTTGTAGTGTGGTTTTATCCTCATCACGCTCCAAGACTGCAGACCAGCGTGGGTATCAGGACCAGGACCTATCCTCTGGAATCAGGTTCCAGTCAGGTTCCAGTCAGGACCTATCCTCTGGAATCAGGTTCCAGTCAGGACCTATCCTCTGGAATCAGGTTCCAGTCAGGTTCCAGTCAGGACCTATCCTCTGGAATCAGGTTCCAGTCAGGTTCCAGTCAGGACCTATCCTCTGGAATCAGGTTCCAGTCAGGACCTATCCTCTGGAATCAGGTTCCAGTCAGGACCTATCCTCTGGAATCAGGTTCCAGTCAGGACCTATCCTCTGGAATCAGGTTCCAGTCAGGAATTATCCTCTGGAATCAGGTTCCAGTCAGGAATCATCCTCTGGAATCAGGTTCCAGTCAGGACCTATCCTCTGGAATCAGGTTCCAGTCAGGACCTATCCTCTGGAATCAGGTTCCAGTCAGGACCTATCCTCTGGAATCAGGTTCCAGTCAGGAATTATCCTCTGGAATCAGGTTCCAGTCAGGAATTATCCTCTGGAATCAGGTTCCAGTCAGGACCTATCCTCTGGAATCAGGTTCCAGTCAGGACCTATCCTCTGGAATCAGGTTCCAGTCAGGACCTATCCTCTGGAATCAGGTTCCAGTCAGGACCTATCCTCTGGAATCAGGTTCCAGTCAGGACCTATCCTCTGGAATCAGGTTCCAGTCAGGACCTATCCTCTGGAATCAGGTTCCAGTCAGGGTCCAGGACACAGACACACTGTACTAAAGCCCTGTTTCACACTGGCAGTTCAGTTAGACTTAGACTGTATAGATGCTATAGATTTAGACGGTATGATGTTATAGACTTAGACTGTTAGATGCTATAGACTTAGACTGTATAGATGCTATAGACTTAGACTGTTAGATGCTATAGACTTAGACTGTATAGATGCTATAGACTTAGATTTGAGTACAGATTAGGGTTAATGTGTTAAGAGAAATCATTGTAGATTTAAGAGTGTGCATGTGAGTCTGTTACCTGGCTATGATCAGGGTCCAGTTGTACATGACGGGGATGGTGATAATGAACAGCCAGTGATAGTAGGTGTTACCTGCCGGATCAATCACTGTGATCTCCTTGGGACTGAACACATGATTATTAGTTACTATTTGAATGTTAAAATCTTTACTCTGCAGTCTGAGAGATTTGCTTGAGCTGATCCCATAAACCCAACGTACGCCTCCTCTTTAGCCTTCTTCTCCTTCTCCTTCTCTTCTTTCTCCTTCTGTTTCCTCTCCTTCCTCTCCTTCTTCTCCTGCTTCTCCTTCCTGGGAGATATGAGTACGTACAGAACAAACACTTTTGAAAAATAATATTCATTTTGAAAGACTGAATGTTTCCACTCTGTTGTTTTTAGGGACATGCTTTGCACACACACACAGACAAGAGTTCTATCTATCTATCTATCTATCTATCTATCTATATCTATCTATATCTATCTGGATGGTTTGACTTACTCTTTCTTCTCTTTTCTTTCTTTCTTCTCTTTCTTCTTTTTCTGCTTTTCTTCCCTGGAAGACCGGAACAGCAAACACATAAACTACCTGATGATCAATCAATCAATCAATTTAATCACTGGAAACCAACCAAAAACAGAGATCTCTCTCTGGATAGAAACAAACTGAAGAGTACAACTGTTGGTGTGTGTGTGTGTGTGTGTGTGTGTGTGTGTGTGTGTGTGTGTGTGTGTGTGTGTGTGTGTGTGTGTGTGTGTGTGTGTCTCACTCTTCTTTGTTATTGCTGTTGTTGACGTTGAACAGAACTCCTGGCTCGGCTCTTTGAGCGACCCTGAAACAAAAAGAGGGCGGGGCTTGTTAACTCCTTTAATTGGACCTGAAGAAGCGAACATCCTCTACAGGTACACGGGAACTATCTCAGGTCCAATCCCGTCCTCAAAG
>NC_136710.1:490118-505118 GCF_947650265.1 Symphodus melops | reverse complement strand
ATCATTTGAAAGTCTGATCATTAAAACCTAAAGAGGTCCAAAGTGTCAACACAGTGTTTAATAAAGATGTTGGTTCTGATCCGGGTCCCTCAGGAGAAGTTTGGCCCCGCTGGGCTCCTGTACAAACAGCTGGGATGGAAACATGAAGGACTGACGAGGTTCAAGACTTGAACACAAACTACTCAACACCTTCTTCTTCTTCTTCTTATTATTATTATTATTATTATTGAAACCGGAAGTCTTCAAACTATCAGCTGATCAATGTGTGGAGGATCATTCAGATCCATCAGGTCACATGAAGGGACTCAGGACCGAGAGGACCCAGTCCACATGTCCAGTCTGTTTTCATAAAGGTGTGCTATCTCACCTGTCGGAGTCCACGCGCTCACCCTGGCTCCACATACAGAACCAGTTCAGCAGAACCAGGTGGACCCGGGTCAGCATCCTCCTCCTTTAGTCCGGGCTAATTAAAGACCAGAGTCAAGAGAATCCCCCTCTGGTCCGGTTGGATCCGGGAGATGAGCACTTAATATCCAGCTGAGTGAAAAGAGAGTAAAAACATGCCAGCGGGCTTTCACGGAGCCCCGGTACCGAGAGAGAGAGACGGAGCCCCGGTACCGAGAGAGAGAGACGGAGCCCCGGTACCGAGAGAGAGAGACGGAGCCCCGGTACCGAGAGAGACGGAGCCCCGGTACCGAGAGAGAGAGAGAGAGAGACGGGCTCAGTGAACGGACCTCATGCAGGACTCAAACCCTGGACCAAGGTGCTGAGTCCTCCTGCGTCATGTGGACTCTGTGAAATCCTCCTCCTCACTCAGCCTGGAGAAACTCTCTGTTGTTTTAAATAAAGTATTCAGGAGGACAAATGTCTTCCTCCAGACAGATGAAGAAACGACTAAAACAAAAGCAGGACGTCGCAGGACACGCGGCGTCTTCAAAGAAAAACACGTTAACAGCCTCAGAGCACCGGCCGAGCGTCGCGCGCACATCACCTGAGGCTCGAGTGTGTCCTCGTGCACGCTGCGATTGGTCGTTGGAGCCAGCGCGTGCCTGTGGAAGTGGGGTACAAAGAGAGAGAAGAGTAGAGCGCGTGCGGCTTGAAAAGAGAGATTTAAAGACATACACACGCGCACGCGCGCGCGCACACACACACACGTCTTTCGTGGTAAAGTAAACACATATGGACCGTTGGCGTGTGTGTGTGTGTGTGTGTGTGTGTGTGTGTGTGTTTATGTTGATTGCAGACTTGTCAGGACATTAACTGTCCACCTACACCTTCACTGTGAGACACCTGAGAGAGTCAGCAGGGGGCGACAAACTACAGGGCTGGAAAGTGACGTCAGCACAGGGGGCCTAAAGCTGCAGGTCCTTGAGGGTCACTAGAGGCTGCCCCCAAAGCGAGTCATTGCCATGGGGGGGGGGGGGGTTAATAGATCAGATCTGTGCAGTTACACAAGCGACCAGCAGAGGGCAGCAGCAGCACAATCAGCTCTATGTTAAAAGCAGTGTGGGTTCAGCTCTCTCTCTCTGGTCTCTCCTGACCCTCCTCCTCCTCCTCTGGTCTCTCCTGACCCTCCTCCTCCTCCTCTGGTCCTGCTCACTCAGTCTGGACTCAAAGCTTCAGAAGCTGCAGCGCTGCAGGAACACCTGTCTGTTCACCTGTCCGGTCCTGAGGGAGCAACATGTGGACAAGTCACAGCTTTTTCTCTCTGCTTTTGGTAAGAGTTCCTTTTTGTGATTCCTCTGAATGTAAAACTGCTCATTCACTAATAAACTGGGAGTCATAACGGGACGTCTTCATATTATAATTTCTGTTGAAAATAAAATCATCTGCAGGTTCATAAACTGCATTTAATGTTGTTGTGAGTTGAACACGTCAGAGAAAAAAGGTTTTAGGATTTGAAAGGATCCGAATCAACATGAATTCAGATTTTGGCTTCATGGAAAAAAAGGTCTCTCCTGTTTATATTTCTGAGCTCTGTGTTATATTTTGTCATTGAAGTTATTTTTGTTACTCTTACCTTTTTTGTTATGTGATGTGAATCCAGATGTTTCTGTGTGTAGCTTTGTGTCCTAAATTATTATTAGAGTCCTTTATTCTGTGTGTGTGTGTGTGTGTGTGTGTGTGTGTGTGTGTGTGTGTGTGTGTGTTTCCAGGTGTGTGTTTGTCGTGTGGATCCAACATGTTGTTGGCACGACCTCGACAACAGCGAGTACGACTGCTGGCCTCTGGACCGACCCAACGAGTACAACATGATCGACTGTGGAGGTGAAAATCTGACAAGGTGTTCATGTTTAAATGAGAGCAGTTACAGTTATCAGGTGAACAGGTGTTGCAGCGATGGAAGCGGGCAGTGGAACTGCTTCAGATAGAAGTGATTGTACCCGAGCTAAAAAGCCTCTGCATGTTTCTAATAAGCTCCAGCAGCAGAAAGCTGCTCACACTAGGATCAATGTTGGAGATGAAACATGGAGAGAGGTTAGAACGCAGAAAGCTTTACAGACCCATGCAGAGCTGGCTAAACACTGAAGCTACAGTGTCCACCACATGCAGAGCTGGCTAAACACTGAAGCTACAGTGTCCACCACATGCAGAGCTGGCTAAACACTGAAGCTACAGTGTCCACCACATGCAGAGCTGGCTAAACACTGAAGCTACAGTGTCCACCACATGCAGAGCTGGCTAAACACTGAAGCTACAGTGTCCACCACATGCAGAGCTGGCTAAACACTGAAGCTACAGTGTCCACCACATGCAGAGCTGGCTAAACACTGAAGCTACAGTGTCCACCACATGCAGAGCTGGCTAAACACTGAAGCTACAGTGTCCACCACATGCTGAGCTGGCTAAACACTGAAGCTACAGTGTCCACCACATGCTGACCTTTGTGAGAGGAGGGGGGGGGAGCTCTCTGTGATGATTAGAGTTTAGACTGCAGTACTCATTTTAAACACTAGGGGCAGAATTACAGACTGCTCCTTTAAGGAAGGAAAGGGACGATGTTTGATTAATGGGATTTTCAAATGATTTTATCTATTTGTCTGTGATTATAAATAGTTTAATAGATTTCTCAACAAATTCTTAAACATCTTGCGTCTTACGCCCAGGACTGGAGATGGCCTGGGTTGTCCGTCCTCCGGATATGGTGAAGAGCGGCGAGGTGTTTAACGTTGTGTATTCAGTTACAGCCAGAGACTCTTTCTACCAATGGGCCATCGACAACAGCATCTTTAAACACAGGTTGGTACATTCTTTGAGACTATACTGGAGACAAAGCAGATGACTTATACTATCTTATTTCAAGTGGACTGACTCCTGCTGGATTTTACCCTCTCACATGGTCTGCTGTGTTCAGTTCAATCCCAGATGCTGAAGCAGCTCGTAACTTCTGTGAACATCTGGACTGTCCAGCCAACTGGGCAGACGCTGACGGAGAAAACTGCTGCATCCATCACGCCAACATCCACTCCTGTCCAATGGGATACATGGTGACCACTTCCACTTGAACTTTTGTCTGTAGAGCTGCATCGTTAGAGACAAACCTCAGCTAGCTCCAACATGCTAGCTAATGTTTGATTATCAACCAAAAATGTAAAATGACTTCAACCATGTGGTAATGCAATCAATGATTCATAGCACTGAGTGAGGTTTGTAATGGAGAAGCATTTTTCACTCGATTGGTGCCACAGTTTGAGGAAATTGCACAGGAACAACTTTAAATCAATAATCAAATTAACTTTCAGACGTCAGCGAGCATCTGTGGTCCCTGGATTCCTGATGACGGAAAAATCGTCACACACACCATCTCCACGTCCGGAAAGATGACCCAGACCAACTGGACTGCTAGGGTAAAACACTCGCAGCAGTCTATACATCCAGATATCACCAACAGCTCATCAAAGACTTTAAGGACAAGAACAGAAACCATCTTAGCTGATGCTAGGCGTCAATGAAGAAAGAGATCTCCTTTCACTAACAGGCTGAGCAGGTTCGATCTAAAGGACACAGTGCAGAATGGGACAACTCTTACTGCTGTAGTTTTAGTTCCAGGTTTGAACTCTGGAGGTGTAGCAGTGCATCATCAGCATACAAAGGGACTGGAAGTTCACTGTGTAGTCATTTGTGAGGGTGATCAGTAGTTATCGGCCTCTAATGGTCTCACTTTGTGTTTTTGTATTGCTTCATACGCAGATGATACACTGCTTTATATTTTTAAGGTTCACATTCTTCTAAGGATGACTAAACTAAATCTTAAGATCCTTTCAATCATTATGACACAGAGTGACTTCCATGGCGTGTGATCCGAGGTGACCTTGTCTTGCAGGTGGTTTTGTTCCATGCCGGCCTCACCTCTCTCATCGCTCACATTCGAGTTGGTAGCATGCAGGCTGCCCTTGAGGCTAAGAGCACCGTGCAGCCTGCTGTAGGTAGGTCATGTTGCTGTGTGTTTCTACGGTCACAGCTCTTTACAGTGCTGCTTACTCTGGCAAGGTAACAAACGTTTGGTCACAGCACTACCCTTCCACCATTGTTGTTGTTTACAACGTTTTTTATTGAAGTACCACCAATTGATCCTTTCAATTGACCAGTGAGGGAGAAGTGACAAATTACAAGTGTGGCAGAACTGTTCCTAGTTGAACCTTTAAGAGTGCTGAGCACTGACTTGTATTGATGATGTGAAGAGGGGGAGGTTAGGGCTCGTCTGCCACGGTATCAAAACAGCAGTCAATATCATTACAGTTACCTCAAAGTGATTTCTCTCTTCTAGTTTGTGGTGATGGTCTCTGTGAGGAGGCGGAGCTTTGTTCCACCTGTCCAGCTGACTGTGGTGATTGCCCCATGAGTGCAGCCACCAAGCTGGCCATCGGCCTGCCGCTCAGCCTGCTCTGCCTCTGCCTCATACTGACTGCTGTGGTGAGAAACAACACATCACACTCAGACACAAATGAGTCACACACAATGATGAAACTCAATCCATCTGTCTGTTGTAGTGGCTGAAGTATCAGAAACAGAAGCTGTTTTGGGACGAGAGCTGGATCATAGACTACACAACGATAAAACAAGGTACTGTAACGTCCAGGATCAGTTCGCTCCCCTGGTCAGAGTCCTGCAGAGACCAGACTGGTTGGTCCAAGATGGTCTTGAACTAGCTGAAAGAACATTTGTCAGTACATGTATGTGCTGATTCAGACTAATCAGAAGGATTTCCTAATGCTCATGTAAACACTCTTTCCTGTGTGTGCAGATCAGGAGGCTCGTATGACCATGGGCAGCATCATGAGCGTACCTGTGGGGAACAGTGACAGTAACACCAGCTGTGTGACTGCTCTCAGCTCCTACGTCGGCCAACCAGGGACCCGGAAAACACTCTTCACCAGCACTGGGATATAGTATGCCATCAGTCTGCTCATCCAACCCTTCTCAGAGCAGTGCTCATTTTCTTTGACAGAAGTTAAAGATCTTGAATGTGAATTTTGATGAATGATGTTAAAAATATTATACCTTTGGAAATACCTAATGCTTGGTCACCAGGCAGTCAGAGTTCTGTGATTCATATTTAGAGTCTAAAGTCCAAAAGGTGGCCAAGACTCGAGATTCCTGTAGAGTTTGAACACTATTTACTTTTGTTTACGGTACATTTACTAAACATGACACAAACCTCAACCACACTTAAACAAACCCAAACTAACCCTTTCATTGAAATACTAAAACACTTGTTGGTGCTCAGATTTTCCAGCCTAGTTTGGGAAGATGTTTGGACTGTTATGAAACCTTCGTATTTCTTCTCCAGTGATGGCAGGACGGTGGCCATCAAAAGGATTCAAACTAAGGCTTTCTCTCTGTCCAAGACCATCAGACAGGAAGTCAAACAGGTCAGGTAAGACGTCCATACATCCTCCTCTTCTTATGTCACCTTCATATTTCAATATAATACTTTGACACTTCCTTTCTTTGTCTCCAGGGAGCTAGATCATCCCAACCTGTGCAAGTTTATCGGCGGCTGTGTTGAGGTACCGAATGTTGCCATAGTGACCGAGTACTGCCCAAAAGGAAGTCTCAATGATGTTCTTCTTAACGAGGACGTCCCGCTCAACTGGGGCTTCAGGTACACACACATGCACGTCATTTAGTGTACCACAGCATGTTCTTGTTTCTGGATTAACAGATTGTACTCATCAGTGTTGTGATTAAATTTGGGTAAAACAACAAATTCATTATCTGATTTTTTTCAGGTTTTCCTTCGCTACAGACATCGCCAGAGGGATGTCGTACCTTCACCAACACAGGATCTGTCATGGTCGACTGAAGTCTCTCAACTGTGTCTTAGACGACCGCTGGGTCTGCAAAATAACAGGTATATGACCGTGTTATATCCACGGTCACATCAATCAAACATGATGAGAGTAGAGATCTGTTTATACGCAGATGATACAGCGCTGTATACGACTGTCCTGTCATAAGCTAGCTTAGACAATCATAAGGCTGGAGAAGTTCTTTTTCACCCTGTGTCTGTTTGGCACGTCCTGAAATACAACTTGATGTTTATAATGCAGTATGAGCGTGAACACATCAGCAGGGACAACAATGACAGAAAGGTCTGAGACACGCTGCTAGACTAAGTCTACGATGATCCACATCGTACTAAGAGTCATGTTACTGCACAGAGATAGACGTGAGTCGACTCTGACTGACTCTTGTTTGTCCGGTCAGATTACGGGCTGAGGATGTATCGCATGGGCGATGGGGCGGAGCCTCTTACCAGCTATCAGCAGAGACTCCTCGAGGTTTACATGCCACCTGAGTTTCAGAACACCAACGTGGAGCCGACGCTGGCGGGAGACGTGTTCAGGTATCTCACACAGGTTGACTTGTTTTAGTTGGTAAAAGAGACGTGTCTTATCCAAACCAATGAACATACTGACAGACCAAACAGAGACTGGTAATAAGGAAAGTGAACCACAGCCATGTTTAGGGCTGCTTTGACGATGACGTGGACTGGAGCTTGTATACTTACTCGTCTTCTGACAACTCAAAGCTCTTTTACACCGCAGGTCACACGTCTCCATGTTTTCACAGTTATTCCATCATTCTGTTGGAGATAGCCACTCGCAGCGACCCCGTCCCAGTAAGTCACACTCTGATTGGTTGATTGTCCTGTGACACTCTAACACTCGTGACTTCTTTTATTTTTTTCTGAGTGTGCTGCTGTTCAGTCTGATCGCTGGCTCAGTGAAAGACAGACATATGAATTGTTTGCAGGCAGAGGAGTCTAACCAGGAGAGCGCCTGGTGTCCTCCTCTACCTGAGCTCATCTCCAGTAAGGCCGACAGCACCTGTCCCTGTCCTGCTGACTATGTGGAGGTGAGTCGACACACGCAACACGTTACTTCCTCTCTTATGAAGTCCTTAACTTTTGCAGAGCTGGCTAAACACTGAAGCTTCAGCGTCCACCACATGGTGACCTGCGTGAGGCAACCATGATATTCTCCTTACCTCTGTTTCTGTAGCTCATCAGACGATGTCGCTCTGTTAACCCCATCCACCGACCCACCTTTGAACAAATCAGGAAGTTTGTTCACCGAATCAACCCGATCAAAGTCAGCCCGGTGGACATGATGATGAACCTGGTAACAGTCTGCATCCCTCACAGATCACACGTCAGCTTAACTGGAACATCAACTAGCCTTACAGTGTTGGATCACATTATATTATTATCTTGGACTGATTGTACCTGTCACACCAAATACTACTGAACTGAGAACTAAACTGGATGGCTCTTTCCGGGCGGGAGTCAGTCTTTAAGTATCTCAGGGTCGATTGAGAGTAAGAGGCCGTGCTCACTTTACGAACGGACTGAAGAGGGAAAATTAAAAAGGGATGCACCGTGGAGTCGGAGAAGAACGCAGAGAACCTGACAGCTAGAAGGTGGATGTTTAAAGTAATGAAAGTGTAACATGCTAGCTGTGTTTCAGATGGAGAAGTACAGTAAACACCTGGAGGTGTTGGTGGCAGAGAGGACTCAGGATCTGATGCATGAGAAGCAGAGGACTGACAGACTCCTTTACAGTACGTCACACCTGCATCTCTCATGTTCCCTGGTCGATCATCACGTCTTGTTGTTGACAACAGTGCACCTTGGTTTACAGGTATGCTTCCTAAACAGGTGGCTGACGACCTGCGGCAGGGGAAACCTCTGCAGGCTCAGAGCTACGTCAGCGCCACCGTCTTCTTCAGGTAGGAAACTGACCGGGAGGTCAAGAGGCTCGCCAACGCTTCAGGAAGTTAAAGTTAGACGTGTGTGTGTGTGTGTGTGTGTGTGTGTGTGTGTGTGTGTGTGTGTGTGTGTGTGTGTGTGTGTGTGTGTAGTGACATTGTAGGCTTCACACAGCTGTCCAGCAGCAGTACTCCGTACCAGGTCGTGGACTTCCTGAACAAACTGTACACGACGTTTGACGACATCATCGACATCTACGACGTCTACAAGGTGGAAACCATCGGAGACGCCTGTAGGTGAAACACACGCGCACACCGGATCCTTTAAGCTTTCATGACGCTGACTGTCTCACTGTGGGCTCATGCAGACATGGTGGTGTCCGGCGTTCCCCAGGAGAACGGGATCCTCCACGCCTCCGAGATCGCCAGCATGGCTCTGGACCTGGTGGGCGTTTGTCGCACCTTCAGGATCCCACACAAACCCAATATGCAGCTGCAGATACGAGCGGGGATACACTCCGGTACGGCTGCATCCATATCTGATGAGTGAAGATGTTTTCTTAAAGCTTTGGTACTTTTAGATTCTGTCGATCTTTAAAATAACAAATGTGTTTCAATAGATCGTGTCGTTTTAAAACAGGAGGCATCAAGATGAGTTGGATATTATGAGGCCACACACTCACTGAGTCTCTCTCTTTAGGTCCTGTGGTCGCTGGGGTCGTGGGGACGAAGATGCCTCGTTACTGTCTGTTCGGAGACACAGTGAACACAGCGTCCAGGATGGAGTCCAACAGTCTGGGTAAGACTGTTGGACTAAGAGAAATAAAGAACAAATAATAAATGAATAGAAACCAAAGGCGGACGTGTGAACGATTCCAAAAGTGAACCGTCCCTTTATGATCTTGTGTTTTCAGCTCTGAAGATCCAGTGCAGCTCGTCTGCTTTTTACCTGCTGGAGGAGATCGGAGGCTACCTGCTGGAGTGCCGAGGGACGCTGCAGGTCAAGGTGAGCCGCCCCCTTTCAGAAACACCTGTCGGTCACTGGGAGCACTGGGAGCTAACCAGTCCCTCTCTGTTCACAGGGAAAAGGAGACATGGTAACATACTGGTTGGAGGGGAAGAAGAAATCTCCGGTCTCCAAGGAAGCCTCACCAGGCGACAAAACGTCCAAACACGCCGCCATGGAGACAGCGGCAGAGGGGGCGGAGCAAGAGGAGGAGCTTTTCTCCTCCATCCCGGGCGTTCTCCACGAGGAACTCCTCCTGAATCCGGCCTGATGCTGGAAAACCAAATATCACTTTCTTGATTTGATTCTTTAAACTGTCAACTTGCAAGTTAGCATTGTGTGTTTCATGTATTTATCTGTTAGCTTGCAAGTTAGCATTGTATGTTAAATGTATTTGTCTGCTAGCTAGTAAATTAGCATTTTGTGTTTCATTTATTTATCTATTAGCTTGTAAGTTAGCATTGTGTGTTTCATGTATTTATCTGTTAGCTTGCAAGTTAGCATTGTGTGTTAAGTATTTATCTTAGCTTGTAAATTAGCATCGTGTTTCATTTATTTAACTGTTAGCTTGTAAAATTAGCATTGTGTGTTTCCTGCATGAACTGTCAGAAAAGAAATTAATGCAAAAACAAAACATTTGTCTTGTGAATAAATGTGATCCTTTTAAATGTCTCTTCTTCAGATCTTTATATAATTATACGTTGGAGTTTTAGGGAACAGAATCTTGTTTGGCTCTCTCAGGTTTGATGAATATTTATGTCACGCTGTGGAACAGATGGACGATGGCGAGGTGGATTTGTCATGGCGGACGAGAGAATCAGTTATTGTGCTTAATTCACAAAACCTGCAGATCAACTCCGGCACACGTGTTGACTCCTGTCAGTCTTTATCAACGTGTTTATGAACCTTTCACACCGTGTTCAGTTCACCTGCAGGTTTGGATGGAGTTTCACTTCCAGAAGTGCATCCTCAGTCAAGTGTGTGTGTGTGTGTGTGTGTGTGTGTGTGTTACATGGGCTCATCTGCATGAGGGGTTTGATAATGAGCGCAGCTGCAAAAGGCAGCTTCCCTCTCTCTCTCAGGAGACGGGTGCGATTAAAAAACTGGACGGGTTTGTTTTTGTTTTTAAACAGAAAAATGAAAATGTCTCCTTAAATGAAGAATGATCGACATGTTCCAGATCAATAATCATCACTCAGTGTGTCCTGTGTAAATCTGAAGCTGGAGTCCCACTGGCCCTGCACTTCCTGCTTAATGAATGAATGTTGGTGCTTTCCATGTTAATGACTCCTGAACACCAGTTTATTATATTTAACTTTAAAACGTGTGTGACAGAAAGTTGATGGTCAACATGTCGGGATCAGACTCAAAAACACGCTGGTTTCATCACTCAGCTGTTTGTATCTGAGGGAGCAGGTTTTTAATTACACATCAGACACAGTGTGTGTGTGTGTGTGTGTGTGTGTGTGTGTGTGTGTGTGTGTGTGTGTGTGTGTGAGAAGTGTTTTCATTAATAGAATGAGTACTCACCGACAGAGAGCCTCTCTCTCTCTTTTAAAGCTCTCTCGCCCTCTATCCTCCACCCATTCTATCCAGAGCATTTACATATGAGAGGACACATCAAACAGGGTCTTCGTTACCAGACAATAGTGTGTGTGTGTGTGTGTTAGCTTCTTTTAGTTACTGAATACATTAGAGCAGACGCACACACACACACACACGTGTTTCCATTCATATCGGACTGGGTCCATGGCGTGCTGAACAGAATCACTGAAAAACATCTCAGACACGACACACAAACGTAAACCTTCATTTAGCTTAGCGTAGCTTAGCATAGCTTAGCATAAGGACTGGAAACAGAACATCTGGAGATGATGCAGGTCTGGACCAGGCGAAGTTTGTGGATGGACTTGAGAGAGAGAGCAAATGAAGACGCTCTCCTCGACTTCATTATTTATAGAACTAAAGATGTGACCACATGTTCCTCCAGAACCAATCAGACATCAAACATGAGGAACCAATCACATTTAGACAAAACATGAGGCTTTAATCGATGACAGGAAACAGTTACAGACGAGTTTGATGGCTTCAGATCTCGTGTGTCATGACGTCATCACAGATCAACAACAAGCAAAGACAAAAACATCAGATAGAAACTACGAGAGTTCAGAGTCTGATCCGGATCTCAGTCTTCAGCAGACCAGGTTCAGATAAATCCTCGTTTTTTTTTTTTTTACGGCTTCCTGTTGAGTTTCAGTTCCAGAGACTCGTCAGCTGAGAGGAGGTCCAACAAGTTCATTCCACACCTGAGGTCCCTAAGAGAGAGGGGGGGTCAGTCAGCCCGGTCTCCGGATTCTACGGGTCCCCACGGGTCGAGTCACTCAAGGTGGTTTGACCCAAAGTAGGGTTAAAACCATTCGGCAGGTTCAGTGCACAGGTCTCTGCGGGTCTCGAGAGATCACTGCAGGTCTTCTGTGGGTCTCTAGAGATCGCTGCAGGTCTCTGCGGGTCTCTACAGATCGCTGCAGGTCTCTGTGGGTCTCTACAGATCGCTGCAGGTCTCTGCGGGTCTCTACAGATCGCTGCAGGTCTCTGCGGGTCTCTACAGATCGCTGCAGGTCTCTGCGGGTCTCTACAGATCGCTGCAGGTCTCTGCGGGTCGGGTCCGTCAGTCCTGGAGGTCTGACCCGAACGAGGGTTTAGTCAGTCGAGCAGGACTAACGAACCGACAGAGAGAAGAAGATAATTATTATAACACAGAAACATTGAAATCATGTCACCAAAAACATGTGACACACTCACCTGTCTTATCGTCCAATCAGCTGTCAGTGTTGTTAAAGGGGGGTGGTCCTCTTCTCCAGCAGCCAATGAGATGCGACCCTGCTGGCGTAGATCACATAAGACCAGGACAAGACGACGATGGCGAGCAAGATCTGAGAGACCGACAACCAACAACAAAACTGAATCATGAAATAATCAGTGTTCCACATGTGGACATCACAAAGGTCAAAGGTCACACACTCTCCTCGCCGTGACGTGTCGTGTTCCTGGTTCAACAGTTATTATGTGATCTATTCTTTAGTAGTTTAACTGATACAAATGTAGTAACACTGAAAGCTCAGAGGGAGGCGGTAGTGCAACTTGTGGAGCCCAACCGCCTTTAAACACCAACGAAGAAGAAGAAAAGTGAAGCAGGATTAACTGTAGACTAACCCTCGAAATGTTTCTTTTAAAACACTTCACACCTTCAGCTGCTAGCTTAGCTGGTGTTATGTTACAAAGAGTTACCGTGTTAACTGGTGACCCATTACAGACTCTACTGAAGAGGACAGTAAGACAACCTGACGTGCTTACGTCACCAGTTAGCACTCAGCAGGTGAACATACCGCGGAGTAACACCTGTCCAGGGCTCTCCTGCTGAACGTCTCCATCTTCATCTAAAGAATCCTTTAAATCTAAAAAGGACCGGCACACACGTTTGTTCCTCAGACCGGATGTTGTTCTCATGGAGCAGAGACACGCTTCCTGTCCGAACCGCTGGGGGGCAGCACCGGGAACACTGCCGTTTAAACTACAAGGAGAGATCGATCACAGGCGAGATGTCTCACTCCGCTTGAGAAAAAAAACACCTCCCCCTACTCTGTAAGCAAATATTTCTCTTCTCTATAAAGATTGCTGTTATTAAATCAGCAGCCCAGACTTTAATGATGACGTCTTATAATCTATAACTCATCTATGTGATGCTCCCTCTGAAGGAGTCCTCCAATCACCCGCTGCTGATTGTCTACGGTACGTTTTTACAAAAGTCTGCTGGTCCACTCCAGTTATCTTCATGTTGTATCTTTGTGTTTGGATGCTGTCGTGACTTTTTCTTCAAAAATAAATACAGATACAAAAACTGACGCACCGCTCCTCTATGTTTGAACGTAGGAAGTAAGAAGTGTCCAGAATCACTGACACACCTGTAACCTTCAGATGGTTCCTGTCAGCAACATGTCTGATGCATCCTTATAAGAACCTGAACCCCGAGCTGCTCCATCAGCTCCTACAGGTGGAATGACTTGTTATAATCCTCCGAGTCTTGATTCATGATTTGAATTAACCTGTTCTGTGTATTTTGCAGTTGTAAGTTGCTCCTTTTTAAGAGTTTGTATTAACACCTTGTATGTGATAATAAAGTTCAGCTCTCTCTGAGATTCAGCCTCGTGTCTTTAAAATGAAAACATTGAAACGGTCTCGTCTGTTTGATCAGAGTGAGTCATCTCACCATGTGTTAACGATCCTTTGTAACAAAAAAAGAGAAGTTCTATTTCCCATCAACCACCGCGGTGACTGTCGCTTCAGTTGTGTGTATTAGCCTCTGAAACAAATGTCTCCGGTTTTACTCCGGGTTCGGGTCTAAACGGGTCCGAGCGGCGGAGCCCGGTGACCCGGTGACCCGGTGACCTCTCACACGGTTGATGCCGCTGGCGGCGCGGAGCTCTGCCTGGAGGAAGAGAAAAACCCCGGATGAGAAGCTCGCGGACCGACCCGGAGAGTCCGCTTCTGCTCAGGTGCGGAAAGCTAACCAGTGTTAGCATGCTAGCAGGCTAACGCCGATGACAGCCGATCACATCATCGATCGACCTGATAGATGACGTCATCGATCATACCTAAGAGAGAGAAAGAGTAGAGTTAGTCCTCACATACGTCACTGAGTTGTGATGCGTTATTATTTTAACGAACAGGGAAGAGAGTTGTCTGTTAGCATGCTAATCAGTTAGCCTCTGTGTTGTCACACAGAACATTGTTAACTGCAGACTGTAAACACAGAGAGCTGCTGATGTTTTGCTTGTTCTCACCTGCAGACAGGTGTGCACGTGAGGAGTGAACTCAGCAACCTCCACTGAAAGAGTGCACGAGCTTGTTATGTTAAAAATACACTTTAATGTTTGACTGTTAATGATGTCATCATATCGCGAGGTCTGATTGTAATGATTAAAGTGACAGCTCACCTGTTAGCATGAAGCTTTTGATTGGTCGTTCATCAGCTGTTAGCAAGCTGAGAAGGATGAAGGTCATGTGACCTGCGGGATCCCTGGACACTTCCTGTTTCTGTGTTTAAGGTCATGTGATGAAACGCTTTCAGTATCCGTGACGACGCCTGTTTTTTGTGTATTTCCAGGTGATGGCGCCTACGCGGATGAAGCTGCGCGTGCGGCGCCGCGACCACGCAGCTGAAGGTGCTGGCGCCGCAGACGGAGGCGTTTGGCAGGTTGTGGACGAGGAGGCGGGCAGAGAGAGCCGGGGTCGCGGCGGCCGGAGGAAAACAAACACTGTACCTCCAGCTGCCGCCACTTCCTCCTCTTCTCCTCCCGCCTCCTCGTCCTCCTCGGCCTCGGCGCGGGCGGTGATGGCGGCAGAGGAGGCGTCGCCCGACTCAAAGTGTCCGATCTGTCTGGACCGCTTCAACAACCTGGCGTACCTGGACCGCTGCCTCCATCGCTTCTGCTTCCCGTGCATCCAGGAGTGGTCGCACAACAAGGCCGAGTGTCCGCTGTGCAAGCAGCCGTTCACCTCCATCCTGCACTCGGTCCGCGCCGAGGACGACTTCAAGGAGTACACGCCGCGCCCCGCGCCCGCCAACAGCAGCGTCGCTGCCACTGTCGCCATGGTAGCAGCCATGGCGTCGGCCGCGAGGAACGACCACCAGAACTGGCTGATGCTGAGGCGGCACAGAGGGGCGGACGCAGGCGAGGCGACCACGAGGAGGCGGAGGAGAGAGAGGGGCGGGGCGGCGG
>NC_136710.1:475118-485118 GCF_947650265.1 Symphodus melops | reverse complement strand
GACCTCCCGCCGACTCTTCTTCTGCTCGTTTTGTTCCACATCAGAACTTTTCTTCTTCTTCTTCAAACTCCAGGCGCAGCACACAGGAAGTGTCTCCTCCCGGCGACGCACTTCCTGTCGCTCCTGATTTCCAATCAGCTCGAATGAGCCGGTCCAATGAGAAGGTAGCTCACACTGACTCCGCCTCCAGAGGCTGCAGGGAACAGACTCTAAGCCCAAACTCGTGTCAGGCGGCGCCCGTTATCCTCCATCCTTCCAGCACGCCAGGTCGTGGTGTTTCGTCAGAGGGCGACCTGAGCAACGCATCACGCCAGAAACCCTCGGCGCCCGTCGACTCGCTCTCTTCCTGTCAGAGTGAGAACTTGTCATCCTCTGCTGTTAGCGGCGTGCTAACAGGTGCTAGCGTCGAACGGCTTCCTAAAGATCCAAAATGCACTCGTGACCTTCACGCAGCTTCCAAAGGTCGCAGTGCGTCAGCCAATCAGGAGGACGGATTTCCAACCTGTGACTTCAACAGCAGCTCTCACGTTCCCTCCGCTAACGAGCGACACTCGAACCACACGGCGTCATCGTCACCTGACTTCCTGTCTCGACTGTCCCAACCGCTCGCCGACTCCAACGCCGCCCTCCTCCGCTCTGACTCGAAACCTTTGAACCACGTCGACCCGACCTCTGAGCGGCGGGTCGACGCCGGCGCCCGCTGCGAACAGACGCTCTCAGCGGACTCCCGTCTGAAGGAAAAGTCCCGGAGAGACTTTGAGCTGGCTGAAGACGATCGCAGCTCTGACTCGTCCCAGGACGCCGGATCGACCGGCGGCTTCTCGCACACGAGATAAAAACTGGTTTTAGAGACTTGAAAGATAAATATGATAAAAATGCAACTTTTTTACATTTGTACTTTGTATTAAGATGAAATGTGTTGATTTAAAACAGGCCCCGCCCCCTGGGGCGTGGCGTGGCGTTCTTTGAGAGTGTTTAAATGACCTTATTTTACCTCATTTTAAAGGTCGTCGTGTCGAGCTATTAAAGGGTTAAATGATGTGTATGAAGAAGAGAGTGTCTCCGTGTCAGGAAATAACCCCAGAGAAACACGCCATGTGGACAGGACGCCATGTGGACAGGACGCCATGTTTGTGTCTTTGTTGATGAACGTCCTGAATGGTAGAAGATCATAAAATGTTGAATCCACAGATTCAAAGAGCCAAAAACATTAAAGGACGTTTCCAAAGTGACGCGGCGTGGTTTCTTTACACAGCCGAGTGTGGCTAACGTTACGTTAGCTAACGTTACGTTAGCTAACGTTACGTTAGCTAGCGGATGATTGGTCGTCTTCAGCTCATTCAAACTTCAGTTTTTAAAGAAGCTGAAAGTCTGTCAGTTTCTTCTTGACTGCTGCAGTTTGTGTTTGTCACCACCAGATGGAGCCGTCACTCTGTGTTTCCTGTCCTCGTCCCCTCCTGCTTTCTGGTCTCTGTCAGAGGAGGACGGCTCAGAGGCGTAATGAGCCTCGAGGGAGAGACGCCCCCCCCCCTCCCCCCCCCTCACTAATGAGGACTATCAGGGTTCCATTAAATGGCTGTTAAACACAGACTGCGGTGCTGCCGGGTCCCGAGACCCAGCAGCTCGGGTCCCGAGACCCAGCAGCTCGGGTCCCGAGACCCAGCAGCTCGGGTCCCGAGACCCAGCAGCTCGGGTCCCGAGACCCAGCAGCTCGGGTCCCGGGTCAGAGACACGTAATGTCTCGTCCAATACAAATGTTTCCATGAAGAACCCGGGGTCTTTATAGTCAGGGGCGTCTCCAGGATTTCTGGGGCCTTCGGACAGAGCTCACATTAGGCCCCTCCCCCGCGGCCCCCCTCACTAAAGCCACGCCTCCGTGTCCTCCGCCACACGGAGTGGAAGGACCCAGAGTTACAGACAGCTTTCAAAGACGAAGCGCCGGTAGAATCACGCTCACCTTGAAGGTCGGCCCACGCCGTGCGGGTCGGTCCGGAATATCTGACCAGCTGCTCTCTCAGTGCGAGGCGTGTAAAGATCCAGTCTTGGCGCCCGGACTCACATCAAACACGTTTGACATTTTAAATCTGGACTCTGAGGGACGGCGAGCGTGTGACGCTTCTGACCGCCACCTCTCCCGTGTTGTCCCACCAACTCACCCAAACTTTGTGGGTTCATTAAATCTCTTCCTGATGTGTGTGATGTTAGCAGAGAGGCTTCACACACACACACACACACACACACACACACACACACACACACACACACACACACACACACACACACACACACACACACACACACAGCTCTACACCTGGACGTGTTGAATGACGTTGCCGCGGCGACGACGCTTCCATGATGAAGCTTTGCAGTAAATATTTGTGACATTCTTCAGTTTCATTTCATGTTTCTGACATCAGTCATTCACACTGCAGCTGTCTGCGCTCGCAGCGCTCCGACTCTGCAGAGAGAACAGCCCCCCGCCCTCGCCCCCCCCCCCCTCGCTCTGTCAGGCCACGCCCACATTCTAGAACACTGGTGGCAGGCCATTGTTAGCGCTGTTACCAGGCAACACGGGGCCCCGTCGTCAGGGACAACGAGGCTCTCTGTCTTTCTTTTTCTCTCTCTGATAGCAACACCATTACTGAGATGACAAGCCCACACACACACACACACACACACACACACACACACACACACACACACAAATACACAGATACACACAAACAGCTTCCATCTTGTGGCAGAACATTTTCACACTCACACAAAAACATATTGTTCATTTTCATGCCTGCTCTCTCTCCCCACACACACACACACACACACACAGATACACACACACACACACACAGCGCTGTATGATGCAATCACCTGACATCCATATTTCCTGCAGTGCGTGTGTCTAATCTTTGAAATGCTTTATTATAATTCAGCACGAGGAGGTCACAGAGACAGAACACACGAGGAGGAGGACAGACACACGACACAAACGCCTCCTTCCTCGTCACGCCATCCTGGCGGGGAAACAAGGAGACAAAGTTCCCACCAAAAGGAACGGGAACGTTCTCTTCACAATACCTGAAAATCAAAGAAAAGATTGAATATCGAAGATTTTTTTCCAACACGTTTTTGGGGTTTTGAATCATTTTGAGGAAAAGTCGCTGATTGATGAAGGTCGATGAAAAACATGAATCAGTTTCCCCCCGTGATGTCTGAAAACAGAAACCCTGCTGCTGATGGTCGTGTGATGTCACTCCGCTCTACACGCCGCTCCGTCAACGCCGACAGGCTGCGACCTCCGAGCGCAGCACGGAGCCATGAGCGATCAGTTAACACTTCAACAAACTCACATTTATGAGACAAGCGTTTTATTCTGAAAATAAACCAGATGTTTTCATGTCTGACTTCCTGTCCCGCTCGGTCCGCTCTGCGCTAAATCGGCGCCAGTCCCCGGCGTCCTGCAGAGACAGAAGCCTTGTGTTGCCGAGCGGCGTGACGCGGCGAAGCAGTGATGCACGACGCGTAAACACTTCAGCCCGCCCTCGTGTTACACATCGCCACTTTGTCCGAAGACGAATCACTCCGCCACACTGTGTCACCGCCATGGCTTAAAGACGAGGCGTCACAGAGACCTACTACATCACATGTTTGTTTCTGGCCACCACTAGGTGGCGCTCTTATCGATGGTTCTTGTAGGTCGGCATATTTACAGCAGGGAGGAAAGAGCGGCGTGGTGACACGGGTCGAGGTTCAGAGTGGTGACACGGGTCGAGGTTCAGAGTGGTGACACGGGTCGAGGTTCAGAGTGGTGACACGGGTCGAGGTTCAGAGTGGTGACACGGGTCGAGGTTCAGAGTGGTGACACGGGTCGAGGTTCAGAGGGGTCACGGGTCGAGGTTCAGAGGGGTCACGGGTCGAGGTTCAGAGTGGTGACACGGGTCGAGGTTCAGAGTGGTGACACGGGTCGAGGTTCAGAGTGGTGACACGGGTCGAAGTTCAGAGTGGTCACGGGTCGAGGTTCAGAGGGGTCACGGGTCGAGGTTCAGAGGGGTCACATGAGGTTTCTTATATCTGTTTTCTGATGGCCTTAAATGGACCGATCTTGAGGAGCTCACAGAAAGCATCCAGCGCTAACGAGACCGGCGGCCCGGCATGCAGGTGAGCTAACCAGGGCTTTCCAGTCCCAAGTCTTTTCTTATTGCACTCTTTAGGTCTGGACTAGTCCTGGTCCTGACTCTTGGTGGAGCTCATCACAGGATTTATAAAGTCTTCTGGCTCGGTTCGGTTCGGTTTGGTTTATCTGCATTTCCAACCTTAACGTCGGGAATGGTACCAAAATAACTGATACCGCCCTACCACCCATCTGTTGGGCTTCCATGTATACCGACCCGCCCCTGCAGCCCGTCACTTCCTGTGAGAGAGCGGTAATAAAGGACAAACTCAGACCGGGCCACGGGCCTGGACGTCCTGCATCGTGCCCTTTGTTTACAGTCTCCTCCTTTGTTGAATTCATCGGTGGGTGATGTCGTGATCTGACGCCGCTGTCGCTACACGGCTTACAATCGCTTACTTGGCAAGATCAGGGTTAACCATACCAGACTGTTCCAAACCAGGACCCCCCCCCCCCCCCCCCCCCCGGGAAAATGACACCGATGTCTGGTTGGAGAGAAATGTGAGTTTGAATGAAAAAGAATCAGGAGAGTTTTCTGAAGGTCGAGCGTCGTGGAAGGAAGGAAGGTTTGTTTAGACCCACAGACGTGTTGGAAATGGATCTCTGTTAGTTCAGTTCAGACCACCTGAGTGGATTCCCTCTCTGCAGGTAGACTCAGGTTGGGTTTCCTCTTGGGTCCCCATGTGGAGAACAGATAACTGGTTCTGAACTCTCTCTGTGGTCCTGGTGAGGGTTTGACCAATAAAGACTCTACAATCTGAATATTTGGGGCTGGAAGTTCCATTTAAATACACGTGACACCCCACCACAAATCAGACAAAATCCTTATCGAAGACACTCGTTGTGGCTCATTTAGTAAAAGGTCCACCAAAGTTGGGATTCAAAGGTCATTCCAAGGACAAAAACCCTCCAGAGAAACCTTTCACAGCAAAACAGAAATACAAAGTGTGTCTTTCCGCTCTGCTTCAGTTTGTAAAAAATCGAGTGGAAGTGTGACAGCGCCCTGAGATCTTTACGTTGAAATCGAGACAAAATAAATAAATCATCAAACTGAACAAGAGGCGTAAATATGGAAATAAAAAATTTAAACAGCAGATTCCTTCAGACGTAAAATCAGCTCCGGACCATCTAGAGAGTTAAGAAGCAGAACGAGATGTACCAACATGAATACACGAAATATCAATCAAGGTGCCTTGTTAGTTCTTGAGGAGGAGGTAGACAGAAGAGACAGATAACAGTGTTGTGGTAATTGTAGTCCTATGATGGTGAAATTGTAGTCCTTGGTAACAGTCCGGATGACTTCTTGCTGAGGTCAGTTCGTACGCCCTCTGTGGTAAAGTTTTTGTCCTTTGAGGTTAACTCGCCGTGCGGTTTTGGTCAAAGTATGAAAGTTTTTGTGGCGACAGCTGTGGTCCACAAGAGTCCTGAATCTTCCTTGTTTGGCTACGGTGGGGTTTGTGATTTACTCGGAGGAGGAAGAGGAAGGAGGAGACAATTTGATCACAGGCAGTGAAACTTGTCAAACCAAACAATCGGTTGGTGGAATGGAAGGTGAAGGTGAAATTTACAGGTTACAACTCCTGAGCCCGACATCAGTGTTTCATCAGGTGGCATTTAAAG
This sequence comes from Symphodus melops, assembly GCF_947650265.1. Taxonomy (NCBI): domain Eukaryota; kingdom Metazoa; phylum Chordata; class Actinopteri; order Labriformes; family Labridae; genus Symphodus; species Symphodus melops. Next base: position 479,330 of record NC_136710.1, on the reverse strand, counting down.
ATTGATTTGGGGCTTTTCGTGCCTTTATTAGAGGGACAGTGGAGAGAGGAAGAGGGGAGGAACATTGGGGCAAAGGACCAAGGGGTTGAAGTTGAACGCTGGTCGCCCACTTCGTACACGGCGACTGTACATGAGGCGTAAAACTAAACTGCTGTCTGACCCTTCAGTCAAATGTGAGCTTTCAACACGAGAGAGGTTATAATACAGACTGATGCAGAGCTAAACACTGAAGCTACAGTGTCCACCACATGCAGAGCTGGCTAAACACTGAAGCTACAGTGTCCACCACATGCAGAGCTGGCTAAACACTGCAGCTACAGTGTCCACCACATGCAGAGCTGGCTAAACACTGAAGCTACAGTGTCCACCACATGCAGAGCTGGCTAAACACTGAAACTACAGTGTCCACCAGATGCAGAGCTGGCTAAACACTGAAGCTACAGTGTCCACCACATGCAGAGCTGACTAAACACTGAAGCTACAGTGTCCACCGCATGCTGACCTGTGTGAGAGGAGGGGCGGAGCCAGCTCTCTGTGATGATTAGAGTTTAGACTGCAGTACTCACTTTAACCTGTCTAACTCTAAACTTCTCGATGGTGTTTTAATGTTGTTTTGGGTAATTTGGCAGCGATTGCTGAGCAGAGATTTTAAACAGGTCAGAGGAAGAGAATGACGTTGGTTTGTTTGGATAAGATCTGTTGAGTTAATGTCAAAGAAACGTTTTTTCTTCCACAATTCTTCTCACCAAAAGACCTGACAAAGTCCCGCCCCCTCTCTGAGATCTATGGTCTGGACCTGGGCCCAAAATTGGGAACCAATGCCGTAGGTTCCTAGCCTGGGGGCCAGGTCCAGGCCCAGGTCTAGGCCCAGGTCCAGGCCCAGGTCCAGGCCCAGGCCCAGGTCAAGGCCCAGGTCAAGGCCCAGGCCCAGGTCCAGGCCCAGGTCCAGGCCCAGGTTCAGGTCCAGGTCCAGGCCCAGGTTCAGGTCCAGGTCTATGCCCAGGTCCAGGTCCAGGCCATACATCAGTGATTTCAGGTAAAGATGATTGTAGACATGATGATTTAATTAAAGACCAAAACAAAAACGTTCTCCAAACATGTTTTCCAAGATCAGTTTGAAGGTGCCACATTTTATTAATGAAACGAGGTATCAAGGTGGGTGAGTTTTGAATTTACCTGCCAAAGGTCCAGGAAAAATGTGCAGTCTAATTCTGATTGGACGGGTTCTTGTATCCTGTGATCAAACCACCCGCTCTTCCTCCGACCTCCGAGCGGGTTCCCTGTCCCGGCCGAGTTGAGATCGGTAGTCTTAACTTGTCGTCCACACAGAAAGAGAAGTGTAATCCTGTTGCTAAGGTAACGTTCCAGGACTTGTGGTGCTTGTTCTGAGTCTACTCAAGCCTGATTAGAAGTCCAGTTTGAGACAGAAACTTCCTGACCTTTGACCTCTGCTGGCAGAAGGAGGGTTAGAAGAACCAACGAAACGCCTCGCCAGTTGGAACGGAGGGCGGCCGCTGAGAAGAGAGAGCAGAGAGAAGTCATCGAACTTTCATACAAAGATTTACATACTTTATTCTTTAGGATAAGACTCAGGGCTAACAACAACAACAACTAGATGCAGTGTGCAGTTAACATTAGCATTAGACTTAAACTTATATAGCATAATGTACATAACCTGTTCAGTTAGCATTAGCATTAGACTTAGACTTATATAGCATAATGTACATAACCTGTGAAGGAGAGAAAAACATGTGCTGGTTAAAAGAGACCTGTAAACAGTTAAAGAGCCTTAGAAACAAAGTGCTGACCTTCTAGAAACTAGTTCCATGTGCATGTACAGAGGTGTTTGAGGTAGTGCCAGAGGTGTGAGTACAGTCATTAAACAGTCAATGCAGAGATGCAGACTGGGCCATTAAAGTGCTCAGCAACATAAAGGAGCAGTGATTAGCATTAAGTGTCCAAAACAATAAGGTGAAACCAGGGGTGCTCAGGGTGATTATCATTAAAGTACCCAACTATTGAGGAGCAGATTAACATTAAGTGTTGAAGACAATAGAGTGAAACTTGACCTAGTTAGGGTGATCATGTCAACCATTACAGATGTAGCATAACACAACAGTAGGATGAAACCAGACATGATTAGTGATTATTTCGTTCAAGTGACCTGTGCTCAGTAAGGTGACTGTCAACAACAACACTAACAACAACAACACTGTCAACAACAACACTAACAACAACAACACTAACAACAACAACACCACTAACAACAACAACACTGAAAACAACAACACTAGCAACAACAACACTAACAACAACACTAACAACAACAACAACAACAACACTAACAACAACAACACTAGCAACAACACTAACAACAACAACAACACCACTAACAACACTAACAACAACACCACTAACAACACTAACAACAACACCACTAACAACACTAACAACAACAACAACACTAACAACAACAACAACACTAACAACAACAACACTAACAACAACAACACTAACAACAACAGCACAAACAACAACAGCACAAACAACAACAACAACACTCTGGAAAGCTTTCACAGAGGAAACTTTCTGAGTGGCTGAGAGTTCGTCAGGTCGACATCAAAGAGGGATGAGGCAAGAGTGTGAAACAACCAGCACACACACACACACACACACAGGCTCACACACACACAGGCTCACACACACACAGGCTCACACACACACACACAGGCTCATACACACACACACACACACACACACAGGCTCACACACACACACACAGGCTCATACACACACACACACACACACACACAGGCTCACACACACACACACAGGCTCATACACACACACACACACACACACACACACACACACAGGCTCACACACACACACAGGCTCACACACACACACACACAGGCTCACACACACAGGCTCATACACACACACACACACACACACAGGCTCACACACACAGGCTCACACACACACACACACACAGGCTCATACACACACACACACACACACACACACACACACAGGCTCACACACACACACAGGCTCACACACACACACAGGCTCACACACACACACACAGGCTCATACACACACACACACACACACACACAGGCTCACACACACACACAGGCTCACACACACACACAGGCTCACACACACACACACAGGCTCACACACACAGGCTCATACACACACACACACACACACACACACACACACACAGGCTCACACACACACACACAGGCTCACACACACACAGGCTCACACACACACACACACACGCTCACACACACACACACACACACACACAGGCTCACACACAGGCTCACACACACACACACAGGCTCACACACACACAGGCTCACACACACACACACACACACACGCTCACACACACACACACACACAGGCTCACACACACACACACACAGGCTCACACACACACACACACAGGCTCACACACACACACACAGGCTCACACACACACACACAGGCTCACACACACACACAGGCTCACACACACACACACACACATGCTCACACACACACACACACACACACACACACAGGCTCACACACACACACACAGGCTCACACACACACACACACACAGGCTCACACACACACACACAGGCTCACACACACACAGGCTCACACACACACACACACACACACATGCTCACACACACACACACACACACACAGGCTCACACACACACACACAGGCTCACACACACACACACAGGCTCACACACACACACACACACAGGCTCACACACACACACACAGGCTCACACACACACAGGCTCACACACACACACACACATGCTCACACACACACACACACACACAGGCTCACACACACACACACATGCTCACACACACACACACACACAGGCTCACACACACACACACAGGCTCACACACAGACACACACACAGGCTCACACACACACACACAGGCTCACACACACACACACAGGCTCACACACACACACACACACAGGCTCACACACACACACACACAGGCTCACACACACACACACACACAGGCTCACACACACACACACAGGCTCACACACACACAGGCTCACACACACAGGCTCACACACACACAGGCTCACACACACACAGGCTCACACACACACACACACACAGGCTCACACACACACAGGCTCACACACACACACACACACAC
>NC_136710.1:470118-472618 GCF_947650265.1 Symphodus melops | reverse complement strand
CCCCCTGGTTTCTTCTTCAGCTCTTCACACTTCCTGAACTTGCAGATCTGGTGACCCGTCTTCCTGTTGCGGCAGGACGAGCAGACGCCGCAGTTGATGAGTCTCCTGCACGGCCCGCACACGCCACACCGCTTCCTCTTCCTCTTCGCCACCGCGCCTGATGACGAGGACGACGATGACAAGGCCACGCCTCCTGCCGTCACCCCCGACGATGACGGTGAAGAGGAGGAGGGGCAGGGGGAGGAGTTTGCGTGCTGCTGGCAGTCCGTTAGTGCCCGCTGGCCACTCGTCATCTGGAAGGCGCTGCCGGTGTCCGAGATCCCGCCCCCTGCTGACCCCATCGCCATGACAATGACCCCTGGAGGTAATCCAAGTCCCCCAAGAAAGCTACCCCCCATCACCCCTCCCCCATTGCAGTTCCCGCCGTCTGATAGGCCCATCATGTCTGGGTGGGCGTGTCCCTGTTTGTTCATCACACCACAGTCCGCCCCGCTTCCATAACCCGGGAGGAAGTTCCCGTTGGTCGGCGCCATGGGGTGATGATGTGACGTTCCCTGTGTGACAGGAAGTGAGGGGGCAGTGTGTCCGTGTTTCTCAGCTCTCCCCCCCTCGCTGCTCCCCGACCCCCCGCCGCCCTGGTGCATGCTGGTCCCGTGGGGGTGGGAGGAGCTCATGTGACCCGTGGTTGCTGTCGGGTGATGGTGGTGGTGGTGATGCGTCGGCGCGGTGGCCACGGGTTTGGGCCGGCCCCAGAACATGGCTGCCGGGTGGTTCATGTTCATGTTCATGTTTTCGTGGCAGCCCCAGGGCGCAGTTGCCATGGCGCCGAGCCTGGCGGCGGTGGGAGGAAATATGGGGGCTGCGGCCGCCAAACGGGCCGCCAGTTTGGCGGACTGAGGAAAGTTTGTGACGTTCATGTTCATGTTGACGTTCGTCTTATAAAAACTGGCAATAGATGATCGATAACGATCCATCTCTGACGTGTAGTCCAACATCGGAGCCAGACCAGACACCTGAAACAGCAATCAATAACTGATCAATACCTGAAACAACAATCAATAACTGATCAACACCTGACTGATTGACACCTGAAACAGCAATCAATAACTGATCAACACCTGACTGATTGACACCTGAAACAGCAATCAATAACTGATCAACACCTGACTGATTGACACCTGAGTGATTGATACCTGAGTGATTGATACCTGAGTGATTGACACCTAAGTGATTGATACCTGAGTGATTGATACCTGAGTGATTGATTCCTGAGTGATTGATACCTGAGTGATTGATACCTGAGTGATTGATTCCTGAGTGATTTATACCTGAGTGATTGATTCCTGAGTGATTGATACCTGAGTGATTGATACCTGAGTGATTGATACCTGAGTGATTGACTCCTGAGTGATTGATTCCTGAGTGATTGATACCTGAGTGATACCTGAGTGATTGATACCTGAGTGATTGATACCTGAGTGATTGATACCTGAGTGATTGACACCTGAGTGATTGACACCTGAGTGATTGATACCTGAGTGATTGATACCTGAGTGATTGATTCCTGAGTGATTTATACCTGAGTGATACCTGAGTGATTGATACCTGAGTGATTGATACCTGAGTGATTGACACCTGAGTGATTGACACCTGAGTGATTGATACCTGAGTGATTGACACCTGAGTGATTGACACCTGAGTGATTGACACCTGATTGATTGATTCCTGAGTGATTGACACCTGACTGATTGATACCTGAGTGATTGATACCTGAGTGATTGATACCTGAGTGATTGACACCTGAGTGATTGACACCTGAGTGATTGATTCCTGAGTGATTGACACCTGACTGATTGACACCTGAGTGATTGACACCTGAGTGATTGATTCCTGAGTGATTGACACCTGACTGATTGATACCTGAGTGATTGATTCCTGAGTGATTGATTCCTGAGTGATTGATACCTGAGTGATTGATACCTGAGTGATTGATACCTGAGTGATTGATACCTGAGTGATTGATTCCTGAGTGATTGACAAACCTGACTGATTGATACCTGAGTGATTGATTCCTGAGTGATTGATACATGAGTGATTGATCTTAATGACTCACCTGTCCCTGTCCGCTGTAACCATGGTGATTAGGGTGATGGTGGGAGGAGGCGGAGCTTCTCTGGAGCATCGAGGAGAGGTCGCTGTCCACACACACGCCGCTCGTCATGCCTGACATGACCTCACACACACACACACACACACACACACACACAGACGCTGGCGGAGGTCGGCGAGCTGCTAGATGTGATTGGTCGACACGTTTTGTTCTGTGAACAAAGTAAACAAAGGTCATGACACTTTCTTTCCCCGCTTTGTGACACAGAGTGAGGGCGTGTTCAGTGTTTCTGAAGCTCCGCCCCCTCTGCCTGTTTAACATGTTCAGGGACGACCCTTCAGTCCGCTCCACGGTTTGATTAACAGCTGATCACACGAGCGCACACAAACC
>NC_136710.1:447618-462618 GCF_947650265.1 Symphodus melops | reverse complement strand
GATCAAGGTGTGAAATACAAACAGTCCCAGAAAAGACTGAGGATGTTTTCATTTTACAAACTTCATGATGACAGACGTTAAAGTATAAACTAGTAGAAAGTAGTTCAATGTTTGCTCTCCTTGGTCGACTGCAGCTGAGGCCCCGCCTCCTCTCCACGGAGACCAGGGAGAGTCGTCAGAGCCCCGCCCACCACAGGTCACGCCCACACCTACCCAGAAGCCAAAGCAGTTTGTCTGAACTGACTCTGCATCCTTTGTCACCTCATTACATATTTATTACTGATGGGGCGGGGCTTAAAGTCAACTCCGCTGTGATTGGTCACTTTGTGATGTCAGTCATTGAAGGACAAACTGAATATAAAAACAACAATCCCAGGTTTCCTCTTAAAAGCTCTTTTATTCTTTAAAGGTTATTTTATTAGTGTAGCTTTTGTTTTATACTTATTTGGGATTTTTATTTCACATTTACACTGAAAAATCAGGAATATTTAACTTTAACTTTTTAAATTTAAATTAAACAAAATACCAGGAATTTCAAAATAAAAGTGTTGTTGTTTTTTAATGACTAAAGTCTGATTTAAGTGTTTATAATGCTAATTATATTTTCTGTTATTATTTTGTCAGTTTCATGTCTTTCATTGTTAATAATGTTGTATCGACCAGCTTGTTGTGTTATTGCATGTCTGAATGCATTTACGCTGTCATCACGGTCGGTTTCTGTATTCAGAGTCACGTCAGAAAATCACAATTGTCATGAATGAATTTCTTTGCATGACTGTTGAATCAGATCAGATCTTCTTTCAATACTATAAATATGTATTGATGCACGTTTAACATTCCCAACTTTCTCTTCTGCCCTCTGGTGGACATATCCGGACTTTACACATAAAATGTTCTGGAAGGTATTTGTGCTGTTTAATTTTATGTGTGAAAAGATGCAAAAAGCCACCTGTGTTCCTTCTATCAGTATTTCACTGTTATGCTCTTAATAAACCAGCAGGGGGCGACATGGAGGAGAATCTTGTCTGGGTTTCTTTCTGACTGGTTGCTTGGTCATCAAGTGTTTTCTGATTTCACACACCTGTACAGACTGGGCTGTGGATTGTTTGACTGCTGCGTGTCTTTATATTCATGTTCTCATAAAAACTCAATAAAACAACTTAAAGGGATCCTTCACCCGTTTACATGAAGCTGTGTATCAGTAGAAACATGTAGCTGTGTATCAGTAGAAACATGTAGCTGTGTATCATTAGAAACATGAAGCTGTGTATCAGTAGAAACATGTAGCTGTGTATCATTAGAAACATGAAGCTGTGTATCAGTAGAAACATGTAGCTGTGTATCATTAGAAACATGTAGCTGTGTATCAGTAGAAACATGTAGCTGTGTATCATTAGAAACATGTAGCTGTGTATCATTAGAAACATGAAGCTGTGTATCATTAGAAACATGTAGCTGTGTATCATTAGAAACATGTAGCTGTGTGTCAGTAGAAACATGAAGCTGTGTATCATTAGAAACATGTAGCTGCGTATCATTAGAAACATGTAGCTGTGTATCATTAGAAACATGAAGCTGTGTATCATTAGAAACATGAAGCTGTGTATCATTAGAAACATGTAGCTGCGTATCATTAGAAACATGAAGCTGTGTATCATTAGAAACATGAAGCTGTGTATCATTAGAAACATGAAGCTGTGTATCATTAGAAACATGTAGCTGTGTGTCAGTAGAAACATGAAGCTGTGTATCATTAGAAACATGTAGCTGTGTGTCAGTAGAAACATGAAGCTGTGTGTCAGTAGAAACATGTAGCTGTGTATCAGTAGAAACATGAAGTTGTGTGTCAGTAGAAACATGTAGCTGTGTATCAGTAGAAACATGAAGCTGTGTGTCAGTAGAAACATGAAGCTGTGTGTCAGTAGAAACATGACAGTGTTGAATGGTCGTGAGTCCAGCCCTCATGTTGCCTGGAAGTTTTCTTCATGTGATGTAAAAAGCGTCATATTGCATCACATGAAGAAAACTTCCAGGTAAACGGGTGAAGTATCCCTTTAAAATCAGTGAAAACAATGACGAGTATGTTTGGAGTCCTGCTCAATTCAAAGCAGTCTGGACTCGGTTTGAGATCTCCAAAGGCTTCTTCGGTACTAAACTAACTGGTGGTCATTAGCATGCTAAGGTCAAAGGTCAGGAAGATCCACAACCTAGTCAAGTTTCCTTTGGATCTATCTTTAATATGTTTAATATGTAAAACACTCCCATGTATTAAACGCTGGAGGCACAGTCACATGGTTTGTTTCTTTTATTCAGAGATCAGCTGATGTTGAGTTTAAAAACATCTGGTACTAAAGTAACACTTTGATATTTGCTGCAATGCAAACTGCAGCATGCAGGACTGCATGTTTAATATCCTCACAAACACAGAGAGGAGCTGCTCATGATACACTGCACTGTAAAAACACAGATGACCACAAATAAATCATAATAACTAAATATGACGCAGGTTATTTTCTTATATTTGTATCTATTTAAATGTGTTGCACTGTGTGGTTTTCTCCTGCTGTAACACTGTAAATGTCTCGTGACATGAATAAAGGATTATCTGATCTTAAATATGAAACAGCTGATGGAACCAGCTGGTGCGTACACTTCCTTCAGAGCCTCAACAGACCCTGGTGTGTGAAAAGGTTAAAGGTCACATATCATCAGACAGTGTCAGACTTCTCCAGTTCGTCCCATGTCTGATAGATTCAAACAGACGTTTATCATCAGGCTGTTTGAGATGTAACACTTCTCCACTAAGTCGTAAAAACTTTAAATACTTGTTGAAATATATTTGAAATAAAGAATCCTTCTGTTTTTTCGGCTCTTTGAGGCGACCACAGCTCGACTGACAGGACTGAGACGTGACGAGGCTACAGCGCTTCAAAGCCGTTAGCAGCAAACCACTGCGCTCGGGCGATCACGTCGTTGGCAAAGTCCTTGTTCGGCGTGACGCTGTCCACTTCCTCGTACATCAAACCAATGACTCTCTCGGGACCTGCGATGTAGCTCGCCACAGCGCCTGAAACACAGCATGAAGATGACCCTCAGTTACGTTATCAAAGACCCGCTGGTCCTCTTCAATAGACTCCATCACGCTGAGTCGACCTTGTTCGTGTTTATACACAGGAAGTGGGCGGAGTTAGACTATCTCTTGTCTTACAGTGACAAGCTAACCGTTAGCATTACTCACTGTTGGGTCAGCAGGTGGAAGATCTCGTCCATTGGTCAAAGTCTTTGTATAGCTAGCTTAGAGACCCAGACGGGTCGTGTCCAGGAGGTTAAATTCTGAGACGTGTCGGCGTCCGACCAGCAGCAGCCTCTTCATCGTTAACTGTTACATATCTGGTTCGTCCATGAGTTTACCTTTCAAGTGCTGCTCTGCGGTCCAGTCCGGGTTCTGCCTGGTCATGGTCTTGATGAGCTCACACAGGTAGGTGGTTCCCTGGTCCAGGTGCTGCCTGCTGAACGGGCCTTTGCCTTCATCCACAGTGTGGTAAGACTTATTGATCTGCAACAACAGGACACGCTAACGACTCGCCCTCAGACTGTAGACGTCTGATCAAAGTCATGATGATGCTGTCTGTACCGTCCCTTTAAATCATAACACTAACACACCTGCAAGAGGCCGAAGCAGTCCTGGTCGTACTCTCCAAACCCGCTGGGATTCAGGCTGCGTCCAGCCTGAGACTGTCTGGAGATGATGGCGGCGATGATGGCGGGATGGACACGGCGTCTGCAGGAGACAACAGAAGAGATTGAGAGTTCAACTTCAGGCCATGAATCGAGAGACGCAGGACTTCAGGCTTCTACCGACCACAAAGAGACATGACAGCAAAGGAGACGAACACAGAGAGACATCATGTGATGGAGACAATCTGTGGACAGAGACAGGAAGAGATCTGCTCCTCAGACACAGGAAGAGATCTGCTCCTCAGGGACAGAGACAGGAAGAGATCTGCTCCTCAGAGACAGGAAGAGATCTGCTCCTCAGAGACAGGAAGAGATCTGCTCCTCAGAGACAGGAAGAGATCTGCTCCTCAGGGACAGGAAGAGATCTGCTCCTCAGGGACAGGAACAGGAAGAGATCTGCTCCTCAGGGACAGAGACAGGAAGAGATCTGCTCCTCAGGGACAGGGACAGGAAGAGATCTGCTCCTCAGGGACAGGAAGAGATCTGCTCCTCAGGGACAGGGACAGGAAGAGATCTGCTCCTCAGGGACAGGAAGAGATCTGCTCCTCAGGGACAGGGACAGGAAGAGATCTGCTCCTCAGGGACAGGAAGAGATCTGCTCCTCAGGGACAGGAAGAGATCTGCTCCTCAGGGACAGAGACAGGAAGAGATCTGCTCCACAGGGACAGGAAGAGATCTGCTCCTCAGACATAGAGACAGGAAGAGATCTGCTCCTCAGGGACAGGAAGAGATCTGCTCCTCAGAGACAGGAAGAGATCTGCTCCTCAGGGACAGGAAGAGATCTGCTCCTCAGGGACAGAGACAGGAAGAGATCTGCTCCTCAGGGACAGAGACAGGAAGAGATCTGCTCCTCAGGGACAGGAAGAGATCTGCTCCTCAGGGACAGGAAGAGATCTGCTCCTCAGGGACAGGAAGAGATCTACTCCTCAGGGACAGAGACAGGAAGAGATCTGCTCCTCAGGGACAGAGACAGGAAGAGATCTGCTCCTCAGGGACAGGAAGAGATCAACAACAGTCTAAAACATGGAGTTCTTACGATCTTCCCACGGACAGGATGTCCTCTCTGAAGTTCTCCATCTCAGTCCGGTCTCCTTTGGCCAGCTCATGGGAAGCTTTCACTCCTGAAACAGCCGGACGGGTGGACGGGTGAGTACGTGGGTGAAGAAGAAGGGTCGACCTCCCCGCCTGTATGGATCAGTACTCAACTTACCGCTGATCCTCAGCCCGTTTGCGCTTGCCGTCAGTAAAGCTCCGGTTGTTTCCACGTTCATGATGTCTGCATGAAGCGCTGAAACACCAAGAGGAACGTCTCTTAAAGGTTTGTATTCATTCAGTGTGATCATGGGCAGAGGAACAGAGTCTCCTTCCTCTGCTGATACCTTATCCATCACATCCTCGCCTACTTCCTGTAAGGCTCCTCAGAACACACAAATCAAAATCCTTATATTATTCTGCTTTAGTGCTGGTCTAAAGTCGTGGCTGTGCTCTGTTAATAAAGAAAGCACGTGTGGCGCTCGCTGCGGCGTCGGGCCCCGAGCAGGAAGCTCAGTATGTTTGTATCCTCTCTTCTGCGGAGGAGGGGGAGGAGCTACACAGTACGAGTCCACTTCCTGTACTTATGAGAAGGTGAAGCGTATCTGGAGGAGAGAGCTGAGAGAGTTTGATGAAACACATCGTGTACCTGTCTGCTGCTTGATCTTCCTGAAGACGAACTCTGGAACAAGAACAGAGAGAGGAACATCAGAGCGTGCAGGATCACCTCGTCATGCTGACAGAAACACACTCACCTGACCACCTGACCAGAGCACGCCTGCACCTCTCCATCCAGACACGACCACAGCTGGTGATGCTGACGATGATGATGCTGATGATGATGATGATGATGCTGATGATGATGATGATGCTGATGATGATGATGATGACATAAAGCGGCAGAATAACGCCGGAGGTGGTTCTGACTTCAGATCCTGCCTCCTGGGGTCTGAAGCTTTCTGCAGACAGTCAGAGGAGAACATGTTCTCAGAGAAGAGACTGGATCTGTCCCTTTGGACTCTCAGAGGTCACATGGAACAGATTTAAGTGTTCAGTTTGAGATCTGAAGTGGATTCACTAAATTGTTTTCAGCTCAATGATGACGCTCGTAAAAATGTGACCTGATGTTTAAAAGGCTCTGGACACAGCTCTCAGAGTCCTGTGGAGGTCTGGGATCAGTCCTGTGGGGGACTGGGATCAGTCCTGTGGGGGACTGTGAACAGACCTGTGCAGGTCTGGGATCAGTCCTGTGCAGGTCTGGGATCAGTCCTGTGGGGGTCTGGGATCAGTCCTGTGGAGGACTGGGATCAGACCTGTGCAGGTCTGGGATCAGTCCTGTGGGGGTCTGGGATCAGACCTGTGGAGGTCTGAGATCAGGCCTGTGCAGGTCTGGGTTAGGGTTAGGGTTAGCTACTGGCTACTTTACATTAGCCCACATCGTCTCACTAACACTGTACAATACAAAGACAGATATTAGCATGTTAGCATGTTAGCATGATGTTTTGCTAATGTTAGCGTTTATCTTACCGACAATGAGAGAGACGGACGCCTGGTGCAGCACTGCTGGTCCTCTCTGAATGACACAACTGAACCAGGAACATCAACAAGACAAAAAATACATGACAGACAGCAGGGGTCAAAGGTCAGTCACAGACCACACGTGTAAGCAGATACGGGGAAGATGGCGCCTGAGTACCTATACGTGTTGTTGTCCGGCAGTTGGACAGCGAGCAGCTTCAAAGAATAATCCTCAGCCTGGACCGTCCTCCCCTTGTATTCTTCTGCTTTCTCCATCTCAAGCTCCACGCCACCACGGAGAACCAGGAGCGTCTGTTTGGAGGGGCCGTCGTCTCGTGTCCACTCCACGCTCAGGTCAGGTGACGGGAAGAGAGGGGAGGGGGGGCGACATGGCAGAACGATGTCCTCGCCAGGAAAGGAATACACAAACCGGGCTGTACGCAGAACCACCAAAAAACATGATTAACCATCCATCTGTTATTTATACACATTATCCAATCAGGGGTCACGGGGGCGGAGCCCAATCCTCAGCTGCCACACCAGAACAGTTCTACTCATGTAAACCAGTTTTTTTGTTTTTCTCATTTTCGTTTTTTGTTTAAATCTTTTCGAAAGTTTTCTAAAAACAGAGGTTGTCAAACTGCTGACATCACAGCTGTCCTTCAGAGGAGCGCCCCCTGCTGGCTCTGTGAAGCATTTCACCACACGTTACACAGACAGCACCGCCCCACGATCCTGATCACAGGCTGAACCCCGATCAGAAACCTGTCCAATTAAAATGTTAAAACAACAACGAGACAAATCCTGCACAAAGGTGAGGGTGTGTGTGTGTGTGTGTGTGTGTGTGTGTGTGTGTGTGTGTGTGACTGTGTGTGTGTGTGCCTGTGGGTGTGTGTGTGTGTGTGTGTGTCTGTGTGTGCCTGTGTGTGTGTGTGCGTGTGTGTGTGGGACAGCAGTAAGAATGTAGCCATCTAACAGCTGAGACAGAACTCTGTCCCTCTCAAACAATGATGTCATCACTCTAACTCTGATAAGCTGCTCCCTGATTGGTTGACGTTCAGCTTTGATCTGCCAGAACATTCCATCAATGTATTTGAATGGGCTTACCACTGCTCGCAAAACCTCAAATATCTTAAAAACTAAACATGGTATCAGCGATCCGTTTGGACTGTGAGCGACAGAACAAATAGGCGCACGTTTTGATATATTTTATTTGTATTTAACATTCAGGCTGAGATCACAGTGGTGATTTTAAAACATGAGAAAAAACTGTGAAATTCTGGACGTTAGTTAGAATGAGAGCCCAATGTGTGTGTATGTGGTGACTGTCAAACAAATGTCTCTCCTGGGAGACTGGAACATTTTATGTTTTTACTTTTAGCTTTATGAGTGAGAGGACACTCAGAGCTTTATTTTGATGTATTTTGTTTATATATGTGAGCAACAATGACTTCAGGATGGACATTTACAAATATGTCTCCAAAACTGAACTTTTTGTCAGTTACACTCTCGGATTTGAATTTCACCCATTCATTTTCAATGGGTCAATTTTTGTCGTTTAAACTGGATTTGTGTCCAAACCACGTGACCGAAGTTTCCACAAAGTAATAACACCCATGTCATGACGTCATGACCGACCCGCTCGTTTTCATACCTTTCTTGTGTGTGTGGAGTAAACGCCGTGAGAGGAGCAGCGTGCCAAAATCTGAGGAAATAATAATAATAATAATATTAACAATAGTAGTAGTGTGGTTTGACTTTCAGACAAGCAGCCTGATAAACAGGCGGCTGTGTATTTATCCTCAGACTCTTCTTCACGAGGAGCTGTCTAACGGTTCAGCTGACAGATCCTATTGGCTGTCTGTAACAGACGCTTCCGGATTGACACTGTATGATGGTGGAAAGTTTACTCACCCGCGCGACCATCGAGGGGGGAAAACAGGGTGACAGCCCACCAGAAGAAGAAGAAGAAGTGAGAAAGAGTTGCTTCCATGTTTAGGACATCTGAGGAGACCGAGCTGAGGGAGGGGGCGTGTCCAGAAGTATGATGCAGCAGAAAAACGTTACTTTCGCTTTCGGAGTGTCACGTGACTTAGGACGCATCTTTTGGGAATCCTGTGACGTAAAAGCGAAAAGTTAAATGACTAAATTTCGGAGAAGAGTAAAGTTAGCTGAAGTGAAGCCTAGGTGTTTAAGCAGGTTCTGATCCAAGTCAACCTTCATGTACAAACAGCTGACGTCACAGCTGCGCGTGCTTTTTCTTTGTTTCTCTTTTTGGTTCTTCGTGGTTCCCACGACTGAAAACAAAGTGACAAGCAGCTACGTTATTTACAAGTTTATGAAACTCCATTAAAGACTCTGTGTAATGCTCTCTCTGTCCACCTGAGGGCGCCACACTCCGCACCTTTAAAACAGCCTCTGCTCTTATTCCAACTCTGCTGCACTTTGAGGTTCTTTTATAAATAGGTAAAGTGTGTTACAGGTCTGTGGTCACTGTGCCACACGTCACCTTTGATGACATGAATTTACCTCGGGATCAATAAAGTATCTATCTATCTATCTATCTATCTATCAATATATCTATCTATCTATCTATCTATCTATCTATCTATCTATCTATCCATCTATCTATCTATCTATCTATCTATCTATCTATCTATCTATCTATCTATCTATCTATCTATCTATCTATCTATCATCTATCTATCTATCTATCTATCTATCTATCTATCTATCTATCTATCTATCTATCTATCTTATCTATCTATCTATCTATCTATCTATCTATCTTATCTATCTATCTATCTATCTATCATCTATCTATCTTATCTATCTATCTATCTATCTATCTATCTATCTATCTATCTATCTATCCATCTATCTATCTATCTATCTATCTATCTATCTATCTATCTATCTATCTATCTATCTATCTATCTATCTATCTATCTATCATCTATCTATCTATCTATCTATCTATCTATCTATCTATCATCTATCTATCTATCTATCTATCTATCTATCTATCTATCTATCTATCTATCTATCTATCTTATCTATCTATCTATCTATCTATCTATCTATCTTATCTATCTATCTATCTATCTATCATCTATCTATCTTATCTATCTATCTATCTATCTATCTATCTATCATCTATCTATCTTATCTATCTATCTATCTATCTATCTATCTATCTATCTATCTATCTATCTATCTATCTATCTATCTTATCTATCTATCTATCTATCTATCTATCTATCTATCTATCTATCTATCTATCTATCTATCTATCTATCTATCTATCTATCTATCTATCATCTATCATCTATCTATCATGAGATCAGTGTGACAGCAGGTGTAAGTAGAGCGGTGCTGGTGCGTCACTAACCTGACTGTTGACTCTTAATAATAACAGACATGCGGGTTGAGTGTTTGCTAACCATCACATGGAGTCTCTTTATTTCAGGTGTGTTTGTACATTTAGTCAGAAATCCAAAGTAACAACATCAGTTCAAAGGTGTCAGATTGTGAACAAACGGATGAAGCTAACAAGGAGCTCCGGTCAGCTGTCAGCGTTTTTGACCTTCACCCTTCAAACGTCATATAAATGATGTTCAACATCCTCCAGCTGATCTGAACAGCTACACAAACCATCCAACCAGTCCCAGAGGAGGATCCTCACTGGGAGCCATGGAGAAGCTCCTTCCTGATTGGCCTACATAAACAGGAGTCCTCGTGCTGGGTCGTGTTTAGTGTTTAAAGTTTGGAAGTTTTCCGGCTCGTTGCAGAAACATTAGCGGTAGCATCATGCTGCTGGGCAGAGAGGACGCTAACACAGACACGTTCCCTAAACATCGCAGCGTCTCTGACGCGGACGAGCTGAGAGAGGCAGAGAGCACGTTGACCAGCAGCTTCAGCCACAGCACTCCCATTATGACCATGATGCTTCGGACGGCTCTCCGCTTGGACCGCTCAGCCCGCTTCCTGTCTCCACCGGCACTTCCTGGACGTGGGCGAATCAGAACGCAGAGAGAAGAAAGGCTGCAGAACGTCATGACCACGAAGAAGAGGAAGAGAACGGGAATAGCAGGAAAGAAGCCGTAGACGGGGTAAAGCATGAGCGCCAGCAGGAAACTGGCTCCCGCTAAAGACAGCATCCAAACACACGCCACGCTCATGTTTCTGACCTTCACCCCGTGCGCCTTTCTCAGACCCAGGTAGGTGATTGGATGAACAACGGCCAGGTAGCGCTCCATACAGGTGAGGATGGGTAAGAGCATCTCTCCAAACCAGGCGAAGAATCCCATGAAGGAGGAAATGGGCAGCAGGATGAGACGATAGGAGGAGAAGAAGTAGACGAGGTACCCGAGCGCTGAGATCAGGCCGATGACGGCCAGGTGGTACGTGAAGAAGTCGCTGTAACTCGCGCTCTCCGCTGGACGCCGCCGCCGCCTCTGGATTCCCAGGTAGAGGACGGAGAGGTCGAGAGGGAGGATGATGAGGATGTGAGTGAAGATGAAGGAGGATATAGTGTACAGGCCGACCGTGGATTTAAAACAATCGTACAAGATGGGAACGCCGGGCGGGGCGGAGCCATCGGTGGCGTTCAGGGACATTTTGTGTGACGTGAAATCTAAAGAAAGAGAATCAGATGAGTGAAGGTCTGAAACCAGCGTCAACAGTCTGACAGTCAAATAGAAAGCTTTAACTCTCTAATCCCAAACCTCCAGCCGCCCCCCTTCAGCCTGGACCTGCAGCTTTCTGATCCTGCTCAGCTCAAGTCCCCGTTGAGTCGCAGCACGTCTGCATCCTGCTGAAAACTGTAATTAGAATGAAGAAAATAAAAACCCACCTTTCATGAGTCCAGAGTCCAGAGTCTGGGTCTGTGGTCCGACCCTGCAGGAGTTCAGCCGCACAGACGAGGACTAAACCAACACGCATCAATCATCTCTGTCTGTGATTGGTGCAACATGCAAATGAGTCCTGTCACCTGCATCACCTGCATCACCTGCATCACCTGCATCACCTTCATCACCTTCATCACCTGCATCACCTGCATCACCTTCATCACCTTCATCACCTTCATCACCTGCATCACCTGCACGATCCAAACGGCCCCAAAGAGACGAGCAGCTGATCACTGTGAGACGCCTTCAATGTCACAACACTGAGCAAAGAGTCCGAGAGACAACGAGAGCGGGAAACCACGACCACCAAGTGACCACAGGCCACGCCCATCACGTCTCTGTGAGCAGATAGAGCAGCATTCATCAGACCATGTGACCATGACTCAGCAGTTTTTGCACAGCTGCTGCAGGTCTGATTTGACTGCACTCGACATCTGTTCATGCAAATCCACCTGTTTCCATCAGTGCGTCACACACACCTTTAGGTTTACTGTACGTAGAGGGGTCGTCAGAGCGGAGCGGGACGGGGACCGTCAGAGACCCTGATGGAGAGGTGGGACTGATCTTCACACTTATTCTTATATTCTTCAGATTAACGTGAACGCTCGCTCATCATATTTAATTCAACTTAATCTGAGCTCGGCCGCTTCGCACACGGCTTTTTATAAGGAGGAGGTCGACTGACTCTGAGCTGTGACTCCTTATAATAAAGTTTATTATATTATAATATAGTTTATTATAATATATTATTATATTATAATATAGTTTATTATAATATATTATTATATTATTATATAGTTTATTATAATATATTATTATATTATAACATAGTTTATTATAATATATTATTATATTATAATATAGTTTATTATATTATAATATAGTTTATTATAATATATTATTATATTATAATATAGTTTATTATATTATAATAAAGTTTATTATATTATAATATAGTTTATTATAATATATTATTATATTATTATATAGTTTATAATATTATAATATAGTTTATTATAATATATTATTATATTATAATATAGTTTATTATATTATAATAAAGTTTATTATATTATAATATAGTTTATTATAATATATTATTATATTATAATATAGTTTATAATATTATAATATAGTTTATTATATTATAATATAGTTAATTATAATATAGTTAATTATAATATAGTTAATTATATTATAATATAGTTAATTATAATATAGTTAATTATAATATAGTTAATTATATTATAACATAGTTTATTATATTATATTATAACATAGTTTATTATATTATATTATAACATAGTTTATTATATTATATTATAACATAGTTTATTATATTATATTATAGTTAATTATATGATGATATGAAATGTTAAGTGGTGTTTCTGTCTCCACCTGGTCAAAGAAGCTTAAACAGTCTTTCTCTCCACTCACAGACAAACAGAGAACGCCTCCTTAAGCTCCTCCCCCTCCTCCATACTGGAGTACTGTTTGAAAAAAAAAATCAACGGCCATTTGATGATGTCATACCTTTTCATCGCGGTCGTCTTCCTCCTCCCCTTCTTCGTTCTCGTGCTCCACACGGGACACAAACGATGGCGGGAGCAGCGCTCCGCCGCCGCCATGAGCCACAGTGACTTCTTCACCTACAACATGGTTGCCATGGAGATCATCAGTCTGGCAGGGTACGGCCTGTACTGCTGCTGCGTTTACGTCGAAGAACGAGCTCTCTGGATGGCGGGCGTGTACCTGTACTCCATCACCACCCCAGGACAGACCATGTTTCACGTCCTCACCTGTGTGGAACGCTTCCTCGCCGTCGTGTACCCCGTCACCTACCTGGAGCTGAGGCAGGCCGGCGGCGTGAGGATCAGGAATGTATGTACGGCGAGCGTTTGGGTGTGTGGCGCTCTAGGCATGGGCGTCATCGAGGAGATTATCGGCACATCGCAGAGCGTCTTCGCTTTCTGCTTCTGGATCATCTCCCTCATCTTCATCAGTTTCTTCAGCCTCACGGTCGTCTGCGTTCTGATTCGTCCTCGGCCCGGGGACGGGGAGCGGGCCGACCAATCGAAGCAGAGGGCTTCCACCACCATCCTGGTGATCCTGGGAGTTCTGATGTTGAGGTGCGCGGGGTTCCTGTCGGCCTGTGTGGTCTTCAGTCTGTCCCATGTGAGCGTGGATGGACGGTGTTTGACCTTCATGCCGTTCACGCTGCTCTCGCTGCCCAGCGGTCTGGTGCTGCCGCTGCTCTTCCTCCAGCGCGCCGGGAAACTGCCCTGCTGCAAGCAACGGCCAGAGTCCGTCACCAACAAGGACCCGAGTCTAAATGCAGAGAGTCCTGCTCCGGGCCTCAGTGTCTCTGTGGGTCAGAGTCCGTCACCAACAAGGACCCGAGTCTAAATGCAAGGAGTCCTGCTCCGGGCCTCGGTGTCTCTGTGGGTCAGAGTCCGTCACCAACAAGGACCCGAGTCTAAATGCAGAGAGTCCTGCTCCGGGCCTCGGTGTCTCTGTGGGTCAGAGTCCGTCACCAACAAGGACCCGAGTCTAAATGCAAGGAGTCCTGCTCCGGGCCTCGGTGTCTCTGTGGGTCAGAGTCCGTCACCAACAAGGACCCGAGTCTAAATGCAGAGAGTCCTGCTCCGGGCCTCGGTGTCTCTGTGGGTCAGAGTCCGTCACCAACAAGGACCCGAGTCTAAATGCAGAGAGTCCTGCTCCGGGCCTCGGTGTCTCTGTGGGTCAGAGTCCGTCACCAACAAGGACCCGAGTCTAAATGCAGAGAGTCCTGCTCCGGGCCTCGGTGTCTCTGTGGGTCAGAGTCCGTCACCAACAAGGACCCGAGTCTAAATGCAGAGAGTCCTGCTCCGGGCCTCGGTGTCTCTGCGGGTCAGAGTCTGGGATCCTCCCGTCCTCCTGAACCAGCTCAATGAAGCTAGCTGTTTGGTTACCATGGAGACGTCAGGTTCTTTGAATTTTATGTGACCAACCAGTTTATCAAACCTATAAAATATTATATTGTGTTTTTATTATGGGATGTTTAATCATGGTAGCGTGTGAAAACAACCGAAATAAAGAATGTACACGAACACGTGTTCTGTGTCTGTTTGCAACATGGCGCTTATAAACCTAAACACTAACGGTAGCTAATAGTTAGCTTTAGCTGTTAGCGGCATCAGAAGGACATGAAGCAGTCAGATGTCCACAGGCAGCGTTTCCATTCTAACCAGGAGAGCTCTCTGGAGAAGATGGGGACATGTGAGAGGACAGATGGGGACATGTGATGTGAGTGGACAGATGGGGACATGTGAGAGGACAGATGGGGACATGTGATGTGAGTGGACAGATGGGGACATGTGAGAGGACAGATGGGGACATGTGATGTGAGAGGACAGATGGGGACATGTGATGTTAGAGGACAGATGGGGACATGTGAGAGGACAGATGGGGACATGTGAGAGGACAGATGGGGACATGTGAGAGGACAGATGGGGACATGTGATGTGAGAGGACAGATGGGGACATGTGAGAGGACAGATGGGGACATGTGAGAGGACAGATGGGGACATGTGAGAGGACAGACACGCAGGTGTTCAGGCTCACCTGTCTCATTTGAATAAGTAGCAGTTTAATGTTAGAGATCATTTGAATCCCGTCAGCAACGAATAAACAACGCACACACACACACACACACACACACACACACACACACACACACACACACACACACACACACACACACACACACACACACACACTAACACACACACACACACACACTAACACACACACGCACACACAC
>NC_136710.1:440118-445118 GCF_947650265.1 Symphodus melops | reverse complement strand
AACGTCCCGAGTCAACCAGAACAAATCAGAAGAGTCAAATCCAGTCAGAGGACAGAGTCTCTGCAGACACAGTCACACATGTACGGAGGCCCAGAAGGGACAAAGCTTCACTTTAGGAGGAGACTGAGTTTTATTTTGAAGGGACAATAGAGCAGCTTCACTTTAGGAGAAGACTGTGTTTTATTTTGAAGGGACAATGGAGCAGCTTCACTTTAGGAGGAGACTGTGTTTTATTTTGAAGGGACAATGGAGCAGCTTCACTTTAGGAGGAGACTGAGTTTTATTTTGAAGGGACAATGGAGCAGCTTCACTTTAGGAGAAGACTGTGTTTTATTTTGAAGGGACAATGGAGCAGCTTCACTTTAGGAGAAGACTGTGTTTTATTTTGAAGGGACAAAGAGCAGCAGGAGACAAGGCTCTTCAGTTTATCAAACATGAAGCGATAAATTAATTTACATGAGATAAGCCGACAGTTGAACCGTCCACGGTCTTTATTCAAATGTGGAGTTTGTGCAATGAGAGCAGCTTTGTTTTAAACACACACACACACACACACACACACACACACACACACACACACACACACACACACACACACACACACACACACACACACACACACACACTGTATGTGTGTTGCTGAATGTATCTTTTAGGCGCCTCGTAACGACTCCCCTCTTTGCAGGCACCAACTCGTCAGTGTGGCAGGCGTGTTTCCATGACG
Source organism: Symphodus melops (assembly GCF_947650265.1). Lineage (NCBI taxonomy): Eukaryota > Metazoa > Chordata > Actinopteri > Labriformes > Labridae > Symphodus > Symphodus melops. Next base: position 444,394 of record NC_136710.1, on the reverse strand, counting down.
ACGACATGTTCAAGTACCGCGCCTACACCTTCACCTACCTGCTGCTGTTTCCCGTGGCCTTCCTGTCCAACATCGGGGCGCTGGTCATCTTCTTCATGCAGAGCAGCTGCAGGTAACGCCACGTGTTCTCCTGAGGTCGTTCACACACATAATGAATATTTACATGGGACCCAATGAAAGCTCTCCGTTTGGACATCACATGTCCACTTCCCCATGTGTCCCTCGTCTCCAAACCTTCCATCCTCTCCGTCTCCTGCCTGCTCCACTTTTCAGAAAGTTTTCCCTTCATGACATCACAAAGGGCAGTAGCCCCTCCCCCAGGTGGGTGACACTCCCACAGCTAGGTGTTTGTTCTGCCCTCTCTCCGCCCACCGAGTCCCTCTGTGATATGTTAATGAGCTCTGGATCAGCCTGCTGATTGGACGTCTTCTATCGTCCAACGTTAACGCCTTTCATTGGCTCGACCTTTCATGGTTCCTCTCCAGAAGCACCGCCTCCTCCGTGGTCATGATGAACCTCGCCCTATCAGATTTCAGCTTCTCCCTCACCCTCCCTCTGCGATTGGCGTATTACTTCCGGGGCGGAGTCTGGGACTTCCCTGATTGGCTGTGCCGACTGTGCGTCTTCGGCTTCTACGTCAACCTGTACACAAGGTAACACACACACACACACACACACACACACACACACACACACACACACACACACACACACACACACACACACACACACACACACTCTCTCTCTAACTAACACACACAAACACATGCACTCCAACTAACACACACACACACACACACACACACACACACACACACACACACACACTCTCTAACTAACACACACAAACACATGCACTCCAACTAATACACACACACACACACACACACACACACACACACACACACACACACACACACACACACCCTAACCCTTTTACTCCGGTCTCTCAGCATCCTCTTCCTGACTCTACTGAGCATGCTCCGTTGGCTCGCTGTGGCTCAGCCTTTTCGTCACGGCACTCTGACCACGCCCACTCGGATCTGGTTGATCTGTCTTGGAGTCTGGGTGCTGGTGGGCGTGTCCTCTGCCCCCTTCCTGTCCAACGGGGTGACAAAAAGGTGAGAGTCACGCTTTAAGCTCTGACACAGGTAAGGAAACGATCATGTCAGCAATGATGTCATGACCATCACGGGTCGACTGACCACGAGAGATGATGGTTAATGTTCCTGTCACGCTTTATTCACGACATCGGGGAAAAGAACTACACTAACCACGACCACAGAGAGTCACAGCGACGCCTGTGATTGGTGGAGCTCGCTGTTACCATGGCGATGTCTCCCACCGCTCTGCGTTGTATGCAAACGTAATGTTTTGCTAACAGGCTAGCTCAATGCTAACAGTGAATGTAGCTTTCATTATAAACACGAGAACGCTAAAGTTATGTTCAGGAAGAAGATCATTTGCAATGGATTGTGGGATGTGTAGTCCACAGTCTGAATCAAATGTCTGACAGTCACAGGTCTTGTGGTAGCTGGTTGTCATGGTTACAGGCATCAATCTCCTCTCTCTCTCCATCGTCCTCTCTTTCAGGGATGGGTCTCCACGCTGCTTCGAGCCATCAAGCCCCTCCTCCTGGGGGCGTGTCCTGATCCTCAACTACTTGGCGTTGGCTATTGGCTTCCTCCTCCCCTTTCTCACGATCATCGTTTGTTACAGCAGAATCATCCGGCACCTGACGGTCCGGTCCAGCCTGCACGCCAACAGATCATCCAGAAGCACTCAACTTCGCAACAGGCGGCGCTCGGTGCACCTGGTCACCATGGTGACGGCGACCTTTTTGTTGTGCTTCCTGCCCTATCACGTGATCAGAACTCTGCACCTTCACGCCGTGTGCGAGCGCTGGAGCTGTAACATCGGGGTGGCGCTGCAGCGGGCCGTGGTGGTGACGTTGTGTCTGGCGGCGTCCAACAGCGTGGTCAACCCGATATTGTATTACTATTCGACCAGGACGTTCAGAGACAAGATGAGGAACACCCAGACCTCTCTGTCCCTCAAGAGGGGGTCCCTCAGGTCCGGACTGGCTCTGATGAAGAGGAGGAACACCACCTGAATCCTGGAGTCCAGATGTTGTGACTCTGGGGGTCCGGGGGTCATCAGAGGGAGTCCAGATGTTGTGACTCTGGGGGTACGGGGGTCATCAGAGGGAGTCCAGATGTTGTGACTCTGGGGGTACGGGGGTCATCAGAGGGAGTCCAGATGTTGTGACTCTGGGGGTACGGGGGTCATCAGAGGGAGTCCAGATGTTGTGACTCTGGGGGTACGGGGGTCATCAGAGGGAGTCCAGATGTTGTGACTCTGGGGGTCCGGGGGTCATCAGAGGGAGTCCAGATGTTGTGACTCTGGGGGTACGGGGGTCATCAGAGGGAGTCCAGATGTTGTGACTCTGGGGGTAGGGGGGTCATCAGAGGGAGTCCAGATGTTGTCTGAATGTTAATCTGTAAATACATGTGATATGTAAGTTATGTTTCCTCCTGACTGAGTAAACTGAGTCATTGTTACTTAAAGGACTTGTGTTTTATTCTTCCTGCAGCTTCATGTCATGTGCCGTCGTGTCCAGCAGAGGGTGCTGCAGCTTCATGAAGCGTTTTATTACAGCCTGAACCCTGACACGCTTTCTATCTATATCCCAGAACTATGAATTATGGGTAATCATTTTTAAAGTCACAGGAGGTCAGGTTCTCTGTCTGCTGTTTTTTTAAACTTGTTTACGGGGAGGCTTGAAGGCCGTCAGTCTTTGGGACAATCAGGCCGTAAAGGTGTTGATCTGAGAGGGTCTTCTGGTTTGCACCTCGACTCCCTCCAGCTCCACCACATGTGTTTGATTTTAGTGATCGCTTGTGTTGCACATGGACAGAATAAGACGGAGCTTCTCTTACCTGCTGAGACATCCGACCATGACAACATCACGCTCGCCACTGTCACATGGTTACTAAACATTTCATTACTTCATTTTCCTGCAGCAATAATGAGCCTACAGCTAATACCTGCTGACTGATACCAGCGGGTCCAGTTATTAGCCTACAGCTAATACCTGCTGACTGATACCAGCGGGTCCAGTTATTAGCCTACAGCTAATACCTGCTGACTGATACCAGCGGGTCCAGTTATTAGTCTACAGCTAATACCTGCTGACTGATACCAGCGGGTCCAGTTATTAGCCTACAGCTAATACCTGCTGACTGATACCAGCGGGTCCAGTTATTAGTCTACAGCTAATACCTGCTGACTGATACCAGCGGGTCCAGTTATTAGCCTACAGCTAATACCTGCTGACTGATACCAGCGGGTCCAGTTATTAGCCTACAGCTAATACCTGCTGACTGATACCAGCGGGTCCAGTTATTAGTCTACAGCTAATACCTGCTGACTGATACCAGCGGGTCCAGTTATTAGCCTACAGCTAATACCTGCTGACTGATACCAGCGGGTCCAGTTATTAGCCTACAGCTAATACCTGCTGACTGATACCAGCGGGTCCAGTTATTAGCCTACAGCTAATACCTGCTGACTGATACCAGCGGGTCCAGTTATTAGCCTACAGCTAATACCTGCTGACTGATACCAGCGGGTCCAGTTATTAGCCTACAGCTAATACCTGCTGACTGATACCAGCGGGTCCAGTTGTTAGCCTACAGCTAATACCTGCTGACTGATACCAGCGGGTCCAGTTATTAGCCTACAGCTAATACCTGCTGACTGATACCAGCGGGTCCAGTTGTTAGCCTACAGCTAATACCTGCTGACTGATACCAGCGGGTCCAGTTATTAGCCTACAGCTAATACCTGCTGACTGATACCAGCGGGTCCAGTTGTTAGCCTACAGCTAATACCTGCTGACTGATACCAGCGGGTCCAGTTGTTAGCCTACAGCTAATACCTGCTGACTGATACCAGCGGGTCCAGTTGTTAGCCTACAGCTAATACCTGCTGACTGATACCAGCGGGTCCAGGTATTAGCCTACAGCTAATACCTGGACCCGATGAAGGGCCACAGAACGTTAGCGAGGCAGCTTGGAGAGCAGCGTGTTTGAGGCGGCCCGTCGTCCCTGAAGCTGAGCAGGTAGCTGCTGAGTCTCACCGACTTTAATCTCTGAGGTCGAGCGTGCGTGAAGCGTCAAGTCGAGCTGCTAGATCAAAGTGATCCGACGGCTCAGAACAGTGTGAACGTTCACTCACAGTCATTACATCACAGGAGGACGGACTGTGGACCAAT
>NC_136710.1:427618-432618 GCF_947650265.1 Symphodus melops | reverse complement strand
CTCGTGCTGTTTCAGACAGGCCGCTCAGCTCCGGTGGCTTAGTGGTTAGTTTGCACGTCTCAGGTACAGATGCTGCAATCTCCCAAACGGACGAGATAATCTGACCTTTGACCTGGTTTCCCTCTCTCTCTAAACTGATCTCTGACTCGACCATTGTGTGTGTGTGTGTGTGTGTGTGTGTGTGTGTGTGTGTGTGTGTGTGTGTGTGTGTGTGTGTGTGTGTGTGTGTGTGTGTGTGTGTGTGTGTGTGTGTGTGTGTGTGTGTGTGTGTGTGTGTGTGTGTGTGTGTGTGTGTGTGTGTGTGTGTGTGTGTGTGTGTGTGTGTGTGTGTGTGACAGACTAAGAGAGAGAAGAATGAAAACAGCAGATAGAGAAGGAAGATGAGGGACAGAGGTGAGAGCGCTGTGGTTTCCATGGAAACGCAAAAACACATAACAGAGGACAGGAATGTAAAGAGTGGAAACATTACTGAGAGGAAAGAGCAGAAACAAAGAAGGAGCTGTGGAAACCAATGAAGAACTTACATGAACATGGAACGAGAAAACAAGATGGAGGACAGGAGGGATCAGACTGAAGCAGCGATGTGTCAACAAAAGAAGAGACATCAAACCTGAAAGGAGAAAACTGAAAAACAAAGAGATGAGAGAAAAGAGTAAAACGAGCGGCTGGAAGAGAAAACTGGTTTGAACATAAAACAAGTGATGGAAAGTTTCATCTGAATATAAACAGGAAGTTTATCATTTATTATTGGACCAAACTGACTTTAGAAATGTAATGAACATTAAAACACTTTAAAGGACCAATCAGAGAGCTGCTCTCTTCCTGTGTGATCAATCAGCCAATCAGAGAGCTGCTCTCTTCCTGTGTGATCATGAAGGAAACCTGTTGTGTTGAAGCTTCTCTGACAACAATGCAGCAGCCAGTATGTCCTCCTTCTAACTTTAGATTCTGCTCCTGAATGCTCTGGATCTGATTGGACCAGAGAAGGTAGGCGGGGCTTTGAAGGCCGTTTTGGACGCCCCTGGGTTTGCCAGATATGAGAGCAGTTATCAGGTGAACAGGTGTTGCAGCGATGGAAGCGGGCAGTGGAACTGCTTCAGATAGAAGTGATTGTACCCGAGCTAAAAAGCCTCTGCATGTTTCTAATAAGCTCCAGCAGCAGAAAGCTGCTCAAACTAGGATCAATGTTGGAGATGAAACATGGAGAGAGGTTAGAACGCAGAAAGCTTTACAGACCCATGCAGAGCTGGCTAAACACTGAAGCTACAGTGTCCACCACATGCAGAGCTGGCTAAACACTGAAGCTACAGTGTCCACCACATGCAGAGCTGGCTAAACACTGAAGCTACAGTGTCCACCAACATGCAGAGCTGGCTAAACACTGAAGCTACAGTGTCCACCAACATGCAGAGCTGGCTAAACACTGAAGCTACAGTGTCCACCAACATGCAGAGCTGGCTAAACACTGAAGCTACAGTGTCCACCAACATGCAGAGCTGGCTAAACTCTGAAGCTACAGTGTCCACCACATGCAGAGCTGGCTAAACACTGAAGCTACAGTGTCCACCACATGCAGAGCTGGCTAAACACTGAAGCTACAGTGTCCACCAACATGCAGAGCTGGCTAAACTCTGAAGCTACAGTGTCCACCACATGCAGAGCTGGCTAAACACTGAAGCTACAGTGTCCACCACATGCAGAGCTGGCTAAACACTGAAGCTACAGTGTCCACCACATGCAGAGCTGGCTAAACACTGAAGCTACAGTGTCCACCACATGCAGAGCTGGCTAAACACTGAAGCTACAGTGTCCACCAACATGCAGAGCTGGCTAAACTCTGAAGCTACAGTGTCCACCACATGCAGAGCTGGCTAAACACTGAAGCTACAGTGTCCACCACATGCAGAGCTGGCTAAACACTGAAGCTACAGTGTCCACCACATGCAGAGCTGGCTACACACTGAAGCTACAGTGTTTCTACATGCAGAGCTGGCTAAACACTGAAGCTACAGTGTCTCTACATGCAGAGCTGTTTGAGCAGCGACTGATATTTTTCTCTCTGTCTGACCTTGCTCTCTGATTGGCTGTTTCCAGGTGGGTTTGGCGGAGCTGAGTGATGGCGGGAGCGTCGGTTAAGGTGGCAGTGCGAGTGCGCCCGTTCAACTCAAGAGAGACGGGACGTAACGCAAAGTGTGTGATCCAGATGCAGGGAAACACCACCTGTAAGAAGCCACACACACACACACACACGCACACTTCACAGGTTTTTTGAGGTCACATTCGGGGTCTTAACACATTTTTATAAAGATTAAACGCTCACCCAAAAATCAGCTTACTCTCAATCTTTGTCCCTGTTGTGACAGACGATGACTGGTCTTAATACTTTATTCTGTCCCCATACTGTAGGATAAGTCAGCTTACACACACGGTTTACATTAATCTTCTTTAGACTAACCCAAGTTACACACTCGCTGTGTGACGGCGCCGCTCTCATTTTGGCGTTCATGTTAACGAGCGTTGAGACTGGTGGCGTGAGCAGCCAAACGTGCCATTAAAATATGTAGAGCGCCAGTTTGGCCATATTTAAACAAATATTTATGTCTCATGATAAACAATGCAGGGCTACACTTCCTGTTTTCTTTTCAAACTAAAAGCATTATCTCCACCCACGGACTCCGCCTCCATCCTCGAGATAAACATTTACACAGGTCCGCCATTTTTATTCTGGCTGGCGGGAAAACTCAGAGAGAGCTGGTTTCTCGCCTCTGTGTCCCCACAACGTCAGTAAACCAGTTTACTGTCACACACACACACACACACACACACACACACACACACACACACACACACACACACACACACACACACACACACACACACACACACACACACACACACACACACACACACACACACACACCTGGTTGAGTCTGTCCAACAGTTTAGACACAAGTTGTTTCTCTGCTGGTCACATGACGTGAAGAAGTCTTAAAGTTTCTACAAAACGATAAATCTGGAATAATGTGATTTTCTGTTCCTGAGAGGAATTCTTGTTTCCTTTACAAACCGTTCTTGGTTTTAATGTGTAATGCTCTGAGTCTCAATGGGTTTAAAAAGGCATCAGCAATCCCAGCATGCATCAGCCTGTCATGTGACCTTTGAACTGTGAGGCGCAGTATAAACTCAGAGTTTATTTTGAGCCTGTTTGTAGCAGCCATGCGGCCGTCTGAAACACTCACATTACTACACCTCCGTAACGTGTTTATGAGTCACAGTTACATCATTCACTTTCATGTTAGGAGCTGCAGCACATAAGATCATCAGACCTGCAGGAGTCTGTTCCACAGAGTGCACCGCTTCCTTATTTAATACAACATGTCTTTAATACAAACAGAAAACAAACCAGCTGCTTATGTAACTTCCTTTTATTTTCCAGGTATCTCCAACCCCAAGCAGCCCAAAGATGGAGCCAAGAACTTCACATTCGACTATTCCTACTGGTCACACACAGCGGTGATAACACACACACACACACACACACACACCACACACCACACACACACACACCACACACCACACACACACCACACACACCACACACACACACACCACACACCACACACACACACCACACACCACACACACACCACACACACACACCACACACACACACACACACACACACACACCACACACACACACACACCACACACACACACCACACACCACACACACACACCACACACACACACACACACACACACACACACACACACACACACACACAGCAGCTCAGTTCATGAAACCAGTTAGACTGAGACCAGTTTGACCAGTTAGAATGGGACCAGTTGGACCAGTTGGGCTGGGACCAGTTAGACCGGGACCAGTTGGACCAGTTGGACTGGGACCAGTTAGACTGGGACCAGATTGACCAGTTAGAATGGGACCAGTTAGACCAGTTGGACCAGTTAGACTGAGACCAGTTGGACCAGTTAGACTGGGACCAGTTAGACCAGTTGGTCTGGGACCAGTTAGACTGGGACCAGTTAGACCAGTTGGTCTGGGACCAGTTAGACTGGGACCAGTTAGACCAGTTGGTCTGGGACCAGTTAGACTGGGACCAGTTAGACCAGTTGGACTGGGACCAGTTGGACTGAGCTGTGTGTCCCTGCAGGCGGATGACCCGAGCTTCGCCTGTCAGAGGCAGGTGTATAAGGACATCGGGGAGGAGATGCTGCTTCACTCCTTTGAAGGTAAAAGTGTGAAAGCTGCTGACTCAGCAGATCTCAGGTCGGCCATGTTTGTCTGATGCTTCCACAGACAGCAGCGTCACATTAAACAACATGCTAATGCTAACGTGTAGCAGTGTCAACATGCGTAATATTTGTGATGCTACATATTCTGATGCTAACGCTGCAGATGCGTTAAAACAACCCGCTGGAGGAGTGTTAGGGTTAGTGATCAGAACCAGTTCAGCTTCTGATCACTTTCTGCTTTAGTCTTGTAAACAGCAGTGTGAGTGTGTGATGTTCAGGATGTCTCTCCATCCCGCCGTCTCCTAGGATACAACGTCTGCATCTTTGCGTATGGACAGACGGGAGCTGGGAAGAGCTACACCATGATGGGCAAACAGGAGGCGGGACAGGAAGGGATCATACCGCAGGTAAACTCCTCGCAGTCCTTCCATTATTATCTCCATCGAGAGTGAACCCAGAACAGCACAGGTCAGTGTGACCTCTGAACGACCTTCAGACCCTGAGACGATTATGTCCACCATGTTTAAAGACTTTTCTCCTTGTTTGGATTATTATTAAACAAACACGTCACTTACACTGTGTGTGGGTTTAATCTGGGATTAGGTTTAGGACTGTGTTTGGTCTTTTGGGGACCTTCCTGGTGTGTGATGGGCTCATGGGGTCCTGACTGTGTTTGGACTGGTGTTCAGTCTTTTGGGGACCTTCCTGGTGTGTGATGGGCTCATGGGGTCCTGACTGTGTTTG
>NC_136710.1:420118-422618 GCF_947650265.1 Symphodus melops | reverse complement strand
ACCTGTCTGTCTGTGACCCACCTGAGTGACCCACCTGTCTGTCTGTGACCCACCTGTCTGTCTGTGACCCACCTGAGTGACCCACCTGTCTGTCTGTGACCCACCTGTCTGTCTGTGACCCACCTGAACGCTCCTCTTGTCTTCCTGTCTCCAGAGTCGGGCAGCAGGACGTGGACATCAAACTGTCGGGACACTTCATTAAAGAGATCCACTGTGTGTTTGTCAGTGAGACCAACGAGCAGGGGGAGGGTGAGACCCACACACACACACACACACACACACACACACACACACACACACACACACACACACACACACACACACACACGTCTGTCTGTTTGTCAGTGAGCGTGCTCAGAGCGCCCTCTGGTGGTCACACATGTGCAACTGCAGCTCATAAATCTGAACTCACTTTGACCGGCTGACTTCCCGACCACGTGTCCGGAAAAATACCACAAAAAACAGGAAAAACAACAACCGAGTGAAATGATTTTTATAAGAGCATCTTCATTTAGTCGAGTCAGAACATGAGGGACAGACCCTGCAGGTCTGCCCCCCTTTGGTGGGCTCTGCCAGTAAAGACCTGCCCCCCTTTGGTGGGCTCTGCCAGTAAAGACCTGCCCCCCTTTGGTTTCCAGCAGAGCTGAGCCAGAGGTTCATCACCTTTTATCACATTTAGTTCTCAACCAAACTTTTACTTTGAATGTTTCTTCAGTTGAGAGTACTCTACTTGCTGTGTGCTTTTATTTTGAAATAAAGTCTCTTTGTCGGTAGGTCAAATAAAACTTGTTAGGCTTTTATTTTGAAATAAAGGAAGTCTCTGTGTTGGAAGGTCAAATAAAACTTGTTAGGCTTTTATTTTGAAATAAAGGAAGTCTCTGTGTTGGAAGGTCAAATAAAACTTGTTAGGCTTTTATTTTGAAATAAAGGAAGTCTCTGTGTTGGAAGGTCAAATAAAACTTGTTAGGCTTTTATTTTGAAATAAAGGAAGTCTCTGTGTTGGAAGGTCAAATAAAACTTGTTAGGCTTTTATTTTGAAATAAAGGAAGTCTCTGTGTTAGAAGGTCAAATAAAACTTGTTAGGCTTTTATTTTGAAATAAAGGAAGTCTCTGTGTTGGTAGGTCAAATAAAACTTGTTAGGCTTTTATTTTGAAATAAAGGAAGTCTCTGTGTTGGTAGGTCAAATAAAACTTGTTAGGCTTTTATTTTGAAATAAAGGAAGTCTCTGTGTTGGTAGGTCAAATAAAACTTGTTAGGCTTTTATTTTGAAATAAAGGAAGTCTCTTTGTTGGTAGGTAAAATAAAACTTGTTAGGCTTTTATTTTGAAATAAAGGAAGTCTCTTTGTTGGTAGGTAAAATAAAACTTGTTAGGCTTTTATTTTGAAATAAAGGAAGGTCAGGAACATAAGCCCGGCGTGTGTGTTCTGTGTGATGACCCTCTTTCTTCTTCTCTCTCTGTAAAAGCTGCCAGGAAGTCTGTCAGGTATCGTTCTTTCAGTCTGTGTTACCATGGTGACGTCACCTTCATATTCACACCCATGTCCACGCTGTGCACCCGCGCCCTGACCCACCCTCGCTCTCACCTGTGTGTGTGTGTGTGTGTGTGTTTAAACCTGACGGCGGCCTCTCTGTGTCTGCAGTGGTCGTCACTCTGGAGCCATTGATTGGAGCAGAGACGTACGTTAACGGGAAGCAGATCAACGACGCCGTCATCCTCAAACAAGGTGAGACCCTCAGCCCTCGCCCCTGATTGGCTCGTCACCGCTGCTCTGTTTGTTCTTCCGTCCTGTCATCGTCTGTTTCTTCAAACATTAGTCTGCTCGTCTGTGTTGCCAGGTAACCGCATCGTGATGGGGAAGAACCACGTGTTCCGCTTTAACCACCCAGAGCAGGCGAGACTGGAGCGCGAGCGCAGCGTCACGGCCGAGCAGCAGGGGGAGCCGGAGGACTGGAACTACGCTCAGAAGGAGCTGCTGGAGAAACAAGGCATCGACATCAAGCTGGAGATGGAGAAGAGGTAAACGACCAGTCTGACCCAAAGAGCCAGTGTGACCAATAGATCAAAGAAGGAAACATTGGCTGATTGGTTGATTGGTGAATCCGTTGGTTGATTGGCTGAATGGTGAATCCGTTGGTTGATTGGTTGAATGGTGAATCCGTTGGTTGATTGGTTGATTGGTTGAATGGTGAATCGGTTGGTTGATTGGTTGAATGGTGAATCCGTTGGTTGATTGGTTGAATGGTGAATCCGTTGGTTGATTGGTTGAATGGTGAATCCGTTGGTTGATTGGTTGAATGGTGAATCCGTTGGTTGATTGGTTGAATGGTGAATCGGTTGGTTGATTGGTTGAATGGTGAATCCGTTGGTTGATTGGTTGAATGGTGAATCCGTTGGTTGATTGGTTGAATGGTGAATCCGTTGGTTGGTTGGTTGAATGGTGAATCCGTTGGTTGATTGGTTGAATGGTGAATCCGTTGGTTGATTGGTTGAATGGTGA
>NC_136710.1:405118-407618 GCF_947650265.1 Symphodus melops | reverse complement strand
CTCACGCTTCTGCAGACTCATCTCTCTTTAGGAAGCCGGAGAACCCTGAGAGAACCCACGCACGCACGCACGCACGCACGCACGCACGGGGCCAACATGCAGTCCACACAGAGAGGCTCCTGTCAGACGGGGATTCAAACCAGAAGCTTCCTCGCTGTGAGGGGAGGAGCTAAACACTGAACCACCCTGCAGCTCTGTTGTGAGACTTCTTTGATCCTTCCTTCCTTCACGCTTCGTTACAACACGAGGACGAAGCTGCTCCAGTGACAGGAAGTCTGATTAAACTGCTTCCTGTTGTCTGATGGAGAAACAGCTCAAACACTGAGCCGGGTTCTTCTTAAAGCGACACACATGTATCCTTCATCCTGCATATCATTAAAAACTAACATGAACATGACTTCAGTGTGGTCACTCCTTTACTCTGCTGCAGCCTCTACCATCAGTGTGTGAATGTGTATGAATGGATGAGTTAATACTGATGGACTCTTTACTCTGCAGCAGCCTCTACCATCAGTGTGTGAGTGTGTATGAATGGATGAGTTCATACTGATGGACTCTGCAGCAGCCTCTACCATCAGTGTGTGAATGTGTGGTCCACTCTCTTCATGTAGAATTTGGACTGCAGTACCCATTTTAAACACTTGGTGTCAGAGTTACATCGCTCCTCTCAGGTTCCTGCCGCGCAGTTCAGTGTTGCACGTTGATGTTCTTCGTCAGCAGAGGGCGCCAAAGTGCACCAAGGAACTAAAACATAGATCTCTTGTTTATTTGAGTCTTTGTCAGTTTGACTCCTGATCGGATCTTTTGTCCTCATATCTTTAAGTTTATCAAACAAACGTAGATAAACATGTCTGAGAGGATTCTGCTTCTTTTGCTCCAAAATCATGAACTTTAAATCAAATCCTTCACATCTGCATTCACCTATAAACATGTAACACAGCCACTCTCAGAGTCCCGGATGTTCTGATGGCAGAAAGGAGAGGGGGGGGGGGGGGGGGTCCCGGGCTGCTGGGTTGTGCAGGACTTCAGTACTCTAAAGTTTCCTCTTGTTGCTAGGAGCGGCAGCCTCTCTCAGCGCGCGCTCTGATTGGCCCGCTGCCCATCACCTCGGGCCAATCAGAAGCCAGTGCGTCCGCCATGAGAATCCATAATCTCTACCTGTTTCTGTCTTCATTTTCAGTCTTTTAAATAAGCGCGAGGATAATGTGTGACCTTCACAAATCATCATGATGTATGTATCCAGCTGCACGCGCACATCACTGTGTACACGCGGTTATTATATAGAAACTCAAACATGGCGTCTCGTGACCGTGAAAACACAACTGGTCATTCTGGACTTCAGTTCAGCTGGGCTCCGTTTGAAGCCTCAGACCGGCGGTCCGGTGCTGCGGGGTCTCGGTGCCGTTACCGGAGGGAGACTGTAATGGCGGAGCTGTGAAGTTTCACGAGAGCAGACACCAGCGGCTTCCTGTTTCAGTCAAATACGTCCCTTCACAATAAAAGACCAAACTGTCTCTGGATAGGCAGGTTACTGAGAGAGATACGGTGGCTGGGAGGTCCAAACCACAATATACACCACAAATATTTACTGTGTTAAAGCAAAACACCTTTACTAAGGTTAAATAAATGCACATTTAATAAATCTATATAAATCTAATAAAAGCTTTCTATGAGCACTTTGACCTTTGACCCACGTGGGCTGTGCAGAGCGTCATGACTGTCAATGTTCCACTTTGTATGTTAACAACATGGAGGCCTGTTTTTATCTACGAGATTAAATGTGTGTGTCGTCATTTTACACAACTTTAATATAAAATAATAAGTTACATGAAGACAATGTTTTGTGACGTAAAAATAAAGTCACCTTTAAGTCTGACGGGCTTTTATTCTGAAAGCGACATATGCAAGAGGGCGGAAGTGTATTGTCCCGTTTCGCGCCAGCTTCACGTGTCGCTCGCGCTGATGGCGGCGGGGCTGGTGGAGGGTCACACCGAGGAGGGAGAGCAAGAAGGAGGGGAACGGCAGGCCCCGGCGGTACCGACCACCGACACACGAACAACAGCCAGGCCGACGAAGAGAGCAGCGAGGCCGGCGAGCTGACACCGAGGAGGCCGGGCGGACGGAGCAGGACGGTAACGGTTGTTTTTGTTTATCTGCTACCGGGAGCTCCTGCCGTTAACGGCGACTGGAGGGTCCGTGTGCATGGGGGGTCAGGGATCAGATTACACCCCTAAAATAAAATGGCACGTGCACTGCGTCAAGTCAGTAAAGAAACAACTGTAAAATGTGTCATTAATGTTAGTACACGTGTGTGTGTGTGTGTGTGTGGGGGGGGGTTACCATGGAGACCCATAGAGATTTAATATAATGTTTTTTATCAATAATTGAACAGCAGGCAGGTAGACAGAGTTGTACATTAAAAGTAGTCTGAACAACAGGTTGGTCCCAACACTGAAGCTACAGTTCACTGTCAGGTGGTCCCAACACTGAAGCTACAGTT
>NC_136710.1:389541-404918 GCF_947650265.1 Symphodus melops | reverse complement strand
CGACTTTATGACGCCAACACACTGACAACATTCATGTGTCTCCATTACACTGTGAGTGTGTGTGTGTGTGTGTGTGTGTGTGTGTGTGTGTTGTTTCTAACAGGTGGGGGGAGCAGAAGGTGGCACAGCGCCATGGCAACAGCCTCTTCTACTTTTACCTCGCCCCCTCACACAGACAGAGTTCCATCTCACCCGTGCGTCTCCTTATCGTCCCTTCATGCGTACATGTGCGAGGGGTTTCAGTCCTCGCCCTCGCCCCCGTCACAGCCGGCTCGCCTCATTGGTCACATGATTGTCTGTCAGTTTGGGAACAAATGATGTGAGCAGCAGAACATCAGCAGGGGGGGTTGGTTAGTAATGTCACAATCTGCCACCACATACAACACTACTCTTACTGTCCACCAGGGGGACGTTTGTTGTCAGAGCTTTGCACAGTTGGTACACAGGTATAAATATATGGTCACATGACACATGAAGAAAACACATAAACAAACAGAAACAGATCAGACCAGTCAGCATGAAGCTTTAGAGCTTCAATAGCTGAGGAAACAAAACTCTTTATGAACCTGCAAGGTCAGAGTCCTGGATCTCCAACCTGCAGTTCCTCCAGTGTCCACTAGAGTCTGTCTCCTGCAGTGAGTCAGTCTCCATAGAGCTCTATGTTAAAATGTCCAACTTTACAGCTGCAGTTCCTCCAGTGTCCACTAGAGTCTGTCTCCTGCAGTGAGTCAGTCTCCATAGAGCTCTATGTTAAAATGTCCAACTTTACAGCTGCAGTTCCTCCAGTGTCCACTAGAGTCTGTCTCCTGCAGTGAGTCAGTCTCCATAGAGCTCTATGTTAAAATGTCCAACTTTACAGCTGCAGTTCCTCCAGTGTCCACTAGAGTCTGTCTCCTGCAGTGAGTCAGTCTCCATAGAGCTCTATGTTAAAATGTCCAACTTTACAGCTACAGTTCCTCCAGTGTCCACTAGAGTCTGTCTCCTGCAGTGAGTCAGTCTCCATAGAGCTCTATGTTAAAAGGGTTAGGGTTAGCTCTATGTCTTCTAGGTGTCCCCTCTGCTAATTCAGTCCCTGACCTTTGACCTTTGTGTTTGTGCTTTTGAAGTCTTTCGACGTGTTCCTGATCTGTCTCTCTGCGAGCAGCGAAGATTTCTCCTTTAAGGACGAATCGTCCCGTCCAGTCAGACGCCAGCTGAAGAAGTCACCATGACAATGAGCTGCAGACTTTATACACACAGAAGAAGAATCATGTGCTGCTCTGAGGTCTCAGGCTGTGGACATGGAGCAGAGCTGACACCTGATGAACCTGGGGACATGATGTGTGTCAGCCTTATATTCACTAGTCAGCAGCTGATGGAGACGACATGTGATGATAACGTAACGAGAAGGTTCCAGGTGCAGCTCGGTCCACATGAAAAAGGTTCAAATCAAAAATAAAAGTGAAGTCTTTGCTTCTATTTCTGACTCCGCTTTACATAACGCCTGCCCTGAATCTCCTCCCGTTTCCATGGAGACAGCATCACATATGAGGCTGAGGGGTGGTGTGCAGGAATGTCACATGTGGGGCAGTAATGTGTCTCTGTCTCTGCAGCACTGCGGAGCGGTGTGAGTGCGACACAGGCTGAGCAAACATGGCTGACAGGGAGAGAAGAGCTGCATGTTGATGCATTGACTCATTTCATGTGCTCCATGTAAACACGGCCGTGCTGTTTGAGGCTGCTGCATCCCTCCCGCTGCTTGTATAACCCCCCTCTGTCTGTTGCCGCAGTGAAGGAAACCCCTCTCTCCTCTCGGCTCTACGTAGCTCTGCCGCCTGTCCTTTTATGGTATGGGGATACCCGCCGTCACTGCCGGATGCAGCCCATATTTGGGCAGCTACGAAGCGCGCGGCGGGGGGAATCCCTCGCGCTGGTTCCGACCAATAAGGCCGGTTCGGGAGTTACCTAGGAGACGGAGAGTATAAAAGAGGCAGCGAGCAGAGGGAGTCCAGCATCTTCAGCATCACTGAGCGGACTAACGGAACTCACCGACAGCTCCGCGTGCGGATTAATAACGGCACCTTTGAACATCTCATCAGAACAACCATCAGTAACGTGATGCTTCTGGAGCGCGAGGACAGCTTCATGTCGGAGTTTGAGGACGCGTGCAGCGCCTGGGTGGACAGTGTGGGCTCGAGCCCCAGCGACGGAGCGGACTCTGACGTGGGATCACCTTTCAGTCAAGGTGTGTGTGAGCCAATAACAGATCGATAACATGATTAGTTTGTAATGTGATCAGGCTGTGCAGCAGCAGGAGGAGTGTCAGTGTAAACGGGTTGATCGTGAACGCATGTTGTTGCAGCTGCAGCTTCATATTGATCAGCTGTGTGTAGGCAGCTCAGCTCTGATTATGCAACGACACTAACACCTCCTCCTCCTCTCTCTCCTCAGTCTTCTCTCCGGGAGCTGACGCTTCGGACTCGGATTTCTTCTCCGACTTCAGTGACTGCTCTTCGGACACCCTCTCGCCCTCCCTCGGCTACACCGGCAGCTTCTTCACCGAGCCGGAGCCGGTACCAGCAGCGGGACTGAGCAGCACTGCGGACGCGATCCTCAACATGATCACAGAGATCGTCGGGATCTGCACCGAGATGGAGCAACAGGGCGACAGCGGCTCTGTCCGCGAGGCCAGCTCATCCTCTGCGGCGCCCAGCCCTGCAGCCGCAGCCTCCGCCTCCGCTCAGCTCTTCGCTCCCTGTGTCACTCCAGACTCCGAGCTGAGCGTCCCTGCCGCGGCCGCAGAGCCGCAGCTGCTCCCGGCCTCTCACCCAGTGGTGGTGAAGAGTGAGTTTGTGAGCTCCAGCTGCAGCAGCAGCAGCTGCGGACACGCGGCAGTGAGCGGCAGTGACGCGCTGTACTCAGGCTGCGCGGACTCTCTCCTCCCGCTGTCAGCTCTGGAGCAACAGGTGGATGTTTCTGATTTCATCGACTCTCTGCTGAGTCTCGAGGCCGGCCAGGGCGAGCTGAAGGCCGGCTGTGAGGTGAAGCAAGAGCCGCTGGGGCTGGAGGACTGGCTGAAGAGCTTGGCTGCTGCTCCGGTGACCGGGGGAGATTCCACCAGCTACGTCATCAGCAGACCGGCAGTGAAGACGGAGCTCGTGCAGAGCGGGGGCAACCTGCACTTCTCCCCCTCACCCCTCCCCTCCACCCTGGACGCTCATCTCCTCTCCTCCCTCCTGCAGGGCGCGTTCCCGATAGTCAACATCGGCAACGTGCACGCGACCGGAGCCCCCAAACTGTCACGTGGGGGCAGGAGAGCTTCCGCCAAGAACGGGCTGAAAGTGAAACCATTCCCCTGCTCTGTGCAGGGGTGCGAGCGCCGCTTCTCGCGCTCGGATGAACTGAACAGGCACGTGCGCATCCACACGGGACAGAAACCCTTCCAGTGCACCATCTGCGCGCGCAGCTTCAGCCGCAGCGACCACCTGACCACGCACACGCGCACGCACACGGGCGAAAAGCCTTTCTCCTGCGATGTGTGCGGCAAGCGCTTTGCGCGCAGCGACGAGAGGAAGAGGCATGGGCGCGTGCACGTCAAGCAGCAACTGCGCGCGCAGATGATGGCCGCTTACTCCCTGGCCCTGAACGCGCCCGGAGTGTGAACGGCGTGAAACGGCCGTTGAGGCTGCTGTTGAATCAAGTTAAAGCTTCAGGATTTGAACCGTCTGCCAGGAAGCGTCAGAGAGACGTTTCCATGTGACGTCACACTGAAGGCGATTTTAGCTGCAGGCTGGAAGCTGAGCAGGTGTTTAAAGGTGTTCAGAGGACTTTGAAGTCGCATCGTGGCTGCTCTCACGGCGCATGCGTGTGTCTCAGCTCACCTGGAGGACTGTGTGGGAGAAGTGTTGAGGAGCGTTCAGGTGTGATGTTGGAGCAGCGCGTGCCCCTCCTCACCTGTCGGCGCAGGTGTGACTGCAGGACTGTTTAAAGGAGCAGTCTGTCAAACTGAAGGACGCTTTCATGTAAATTACTGATCTTTGATTTCTCTGCATGAGGACAAACTGTGAATGTGGACGTCAGAATGTTGTGACTCTGTTTTCACTCAGATATTTTTATGTCAAACTGCTTTATATTTGACCTCCGAGGAGCTCGATGTTTGTAAAATATCTCTATTTTTCTATTTGTCTACCTCTATGTGGCGCTGTTTCATCAGAGTGTAGATTTGTAAGAACATGGATGTGCAATGATGTCACTTTTCTATAAACTGACGATCTTTATATTTTTAATTCTGATGTTTCATCGTGGTTAAAGAGCACAGGGAGAGCTGCACTGATGCATTGTGGGATACGCAGTTTAAACAGCAGCTCAGTGTCTGTGCAGGTTGATGTTCCTCGATGTGCATGAGGCTGCTGTCAATAAACAAACAAACAAAAACAAACAAGCAACCAGAGTCCAGACTGTTTCCTCTGCTTCATCATCCACAGACTGACCTTCCTCTATGTAAACATCATCATCATCATCATCTTTGATCTTCATCACGTGGTTATTGTCACATTTGTCCTCCTCTTAGCTGTCATCATTGTGTACACAACAAGTCAGACAGTCTTTAAAACAGCCAGCTCAGTCTTGTCTCAGCCATCTTTGTCTTTAACTAACAAACGTCAACGTCCACAGCGAGTCACATGTTACGTTTACATCACTGCTGTGAAGTTAAACAGTTTATCAGCTCTGCCCCTGCTTCAGCTGAACACTGCAGAGTCCCTGCTTGTCAAGGGGGGGGGGGGGGGGGGGGGGTTGCACAGTAGGAAGAAGGAAGCCTCCCTTAAAGGGCCCCATCAGACACACTCACTCTTGTTTCACTGTCGAGCACTAAAACCAAATCCACCTAGCGGACCGCTAGAAGCTATCACCTGTCACTCAAACAGGACACATGCCCTAATTCCACATCACTGTAAGCCTGAAAATAATGTGAACAGCTCTATGGAGACTGACTCACTGCAGGAGACAGACTCTAGTGGACACTGGAGGAACTGCAGCTGTAAAGTTGGACATTTTAACATAGAGCTCTATGGAGACTGACTCACTGCAGGAGACAGACTCTAGTGGACACTGGAGGAACTGCAGCTGTAAAGTTGGACATTTTAACATAGAGCTCTATGGAGACTGACTCACTGCAGGAGACAGACTCTAGTGGACACTGGAGGAACTGCAGCTGTAAAGTTGGACATTTTAACATAGAGCTCTATGGAGACTGACTCACTGCAGGAGACAGACTCTAGTGGACACTGGAGGAACTGCAGCTGTAAAGTTGGACATTTTAACATAGAGCTCTATGGAGACTGACTCACTGCAGGAGACAGACTCTAGTGGACACTGGAGGAACTGCAGCTGTAAAGTTGGACATTTTAACATAGAGCTCTATGGAGACTGACTCACTGCAGGAGACAGACTCTAGTGGACACTGGAGGAACTGCAGCTGTTGGACATTTTAACATAGAGCTCTATGGAGACTGACTCACTGCAGGAGACAGACTCTAGTGGACACTGGAGGAACTGCAGCTGTAAAGTTGGACATTTTAACATAGAGCTCTATGGAGACTGACTCACTGCAGGAGACAGACTCTAGTGGACACTGGAGGAACTGCAGCTGTTGGACATTTTAACATAGAGCTCTATGGAGACTGACTCACTGCAGGAGACAGACTCTAGTGGACACTGGAGGAACTGCAGCTGTAAAGTTGGACATTTTAACATAGAGCTCTATGGAGTCTGACTCACTGACTTGATTTCTCAGCACACGTTCGTCTTCATCCTCACTCTGGCAATCATTGCAGTAAATTTCTGCGTACTTTATGTACCACTCATCAACAGGCGGCTGTTACTAGGCAACGGGTGGCCTCGTTACATTCTGTTCAGTTTCATGAACTGTCAAGGTCGTGTTGCTATGGTAACAGCAGCTGAAAGACTCAGCCAGTTCTGTTTGCACAGCAAAGGACACACATTTATTTCGACATCAAACGGCTTCTGTGTGATATTTTAATCACAATCAGAAAAACGTCTGATTCCTTAAGAAAGTCTGACTTCCTGTTTGAAGCTCTATCAAAACCTGTTCCTGATAAAACTACCAGAGGATTCTACACCAAACAGGAAGAAAATACCAAGCTATAGTATTCCCATTATTCTAACAACCATAGAGCTCTATGGTACAGAAAATCAGGCTGTTATTCACACAGTTCTAATGTTCTGTTTTGAGGCTGTTTGAAGATACTGAATATTTCCTCATATGAATCCACTGATCGTCTGCTGAACAGAAAGTTACTGCCCTCCTGTGGTCCCCAGTGAGTACTACGACTGCACCAATACAAAGCTCTGTGAGGACATCCATCAGTATTTACACAGGACCAGGTAAACAGCTCAGGTGTCCTTTGCTGTGAAACAACATGGGCTCTAATGTACCGTCCAGAACTTCTACATCAGCCCTCATCAAGCACAAGGACGGTGCCCACCTCATGACCCCTGACCCCCTCTCCCTAGATCCTGGATCCTCTTCCTCCCCTCACCCAGTCCCCACTCCTCCAGGGGGAGGGGATCAAGGTATGCAGTCAGCTGTAAACCTGACTCAGGGAAGAGGGTGCCCCCTGCTGTGCATAGTCCCATAGGACACAAGCTGAGGTTTGATCCCCCTGTAGCTGTCCTCCTGTGACTCAAAGGGACACTACTGATGATGTGTCCCCTCTCAACATCAAGACCTCATGTGTATACACCCATTGGCACAACGGACGGTTTCCCATCATGCCCCGTGTTTCATGATTCTTACAGACCAAATGTAAATTATAACCTACAAACATGTTTGTGTTGTTTTGTTTATTTCAGTTATTGTTGTGCTTGTGTTTAATCCTGCTCCCCCAGCTTGAGTTTACGTGACACACGTGTCCCTGAAATCAAATGAATAACTGTAAAACATGCAGAAACTCATCGTGAGCTCCTGTCGGTCAAATGACATTATTAAACTTTTAATTCAATAGGTCAGAACTGAATAAAAATGACTTTTATAATATTTCCTTTTTAAAACTTTATTCAGTCTCTCAATCAGTCCATTTGTTATTTGCATAGCATGGAGACGCTTTACATGAAGCAGGTAAAGGACCTCACTCTTTGAAACTCTTGATGTTTCGTAGTTTAGTTGGATGTGGTCAAATGTAATTTAACATGAAGCTAAAGAAGATCCTCGTGTTGTATCTGGTCTTGCTTTAAACAAAGAGCATCAGCTATTCATTTAATGTATTACTAAGAATAAAATAAATATTTGTTTTTCCTTCTTGTGTCTATGACTGAAAGATGAGAAAAAAAATTAATAAACATTAATAATTTTATTTTGAAAGGAATTACATGTTATTAAAATGCTTTTATTTTGTTGTATTTATTTATTATATTGCACTAATAAAACATCAAAGTATGACGTATTCACACTTTTATGAAACTGAATTAAATTAATTAAAGGTAGATTCATCTTCGGCCCCGCCCCCTTCTGCTCCAACATCAACCCCACATCAGGACAGGACTGGAACGTCACGCGGCTGTTACGTCAGCAGCAGCAGCACGCGACGCGATAGGAGGGGGGCGCGCGGGGCGTCGGTTGGAACACGTACATGCCATTTACACACACACGTGAACGCCTCCGCGTGGGACCGCTCCGGTACCGGATCAAGAGGAGTGATGATCCATCGCGCGAGGACGGAATAAATTCCATGAGCGGGAAAAAACGGGAAACCATGGCAACGGATTTAAACTGAAGGCTGAGTAACTGAAGAGGTGATTCATGTGTTCAGGTAAGAGTGGAAATGAAACAGACAGAGAGGTTCATAAAGTTTTATTATTTTAATAAATTATATTTGAATCCAGAGACAGATTATTATTATTATTATTATTATTATTATTATTATTATTATTATTATTATTATTATTATTATTACAGCGTCATTTTCTGCTTTTAAATGATATTTAAATCAATGTTTGACAGTCTGACTCACTGAGCTGGATGTTGATGTTTCTAATAAGGTCAACAAAACAACATCATTCATGTCAAATATTAAACTGGATCTTGTCTTTAAAGCTCTGACAGAAAAACAAGTATGAAAGTGATCTTTGAGACAGATTTGTCTACTTTTCCATGTTGTGCTAAGCTAAGCTAACTGACTGCTGATATACCAAATAAGTGATTGTAAGCATTTTGCTGGATGTGACAGATTATACAGTGAGGTTTGGAGTGTATTTACTCCTATTTAAAGGCAGCTGGGAACACTGGGAACACTGGGAACGCTGGGAACACTGGGAACACTGCAGGAAGACATTTGTTGACCTGATGATGGGCGTAGAGGAAACATCTTTTTATAATCCAACCAACGATGTTGTTTGATTGTGTTGATGCTGTAAACTAAAACAAATGTTTGTTGTCTGCAGAAGATTCTTGTTCAAAAATAGAACAAATAAATAGATAAATAGATCTATCTATCGATCTATTTATTAGATCGATAGATAGATCTATCTATTTAATAAATATGAATGTTTGAAAAGAATCACTGAGGATTTAAATCGACAACCAGACATTTCTTTCTTCCTGCTCATCCATCCAGACTTTAAATTCCTCTACATGGGGTTGACCTGAGGACACACACACACACACACACACACACACACACACACAGGCTGCACACGCCCAGTGCAGCATCAGCAAGTGTGTGTCCATATTCCACACACACACACACACACACACACACACACACACACACACACACACGCATGCATGCATGGTCAGTCGAGGGGAAGATGCACGCTTCACTTACCAATTAGCCTCACAGAAACACACACACACACACACACACACACGTGCCCTACTAACGTCAGATGCTACAGGCGTGTGTGTTAGACACACATCAACATGATTGGCTCTGACCAGGAAGTCACAAACACAGGACCACGACCACCGCTGCTTTTACTCCACAGATATCAGTCTCATTAATTCTTTATTTCCAAGAAATCAATTATGTAACGCACACACATACACACACGTGCACTGACCCAGTTTTATCTGTGTGTGTGTGTGTGTGTGTGTGTGTGTGCACAGAAGGAATACATGAAAGCACATTTTACTACCACTCAGTCCCTCCGCTGCAGCCTTGTGTTCCTGTTTTATCTTGCAGGTCTGCAGCTGAAGCATGTCCTCCTCCTCCTCCTCTGAGCTGCCCTACTTTTGTCCTCGCTGTGGGGACGAGTTTCGTTTCTCGTCTGTCCCGGAGCTCAGAGCTCACCTGGTCAGCCGACACACCTACGAGACCCTGCTGGTGCTGTCGCAGGTAAGTCCTTCACAGGCGCGTCATTGATGGTGCATTGAGAGCGTGCAGGACTTGGATGTTTTTGTTGGAGTCATTCTGTCTCGTGAAACGGATGCAGTGAAATAGCTGTTTTAGTTTGGACACCCAGAAGGTTCATGTTTGTTTACGTGGCCCTTTGTTTGTCCTCTTTGTGTTTCCTGTGTTTCATCCTCTTACGTTTCAGGCTCGGGTTAGAAGCTCCAGACCCGGTGCCCTGCTCCCTCTCCCTGTACAAGCTGTATCCCAAAAACAGAGCTCCTCCCTGGGCATGAGAGCCCACAGCCTCCCCCTGCCGCTGGCCTGCCTGGATCTGGCCTCATCGTCCGCCTCCATCCAGCTGCTCAGGGAAATGTTTGGCCCTCGTAGAGATCCTGCTCTCACCTCTGCGGGACCTCTCCAGGACTCGTCCACCGCCCTGGCCCTCCCCGGTTCTGTGAGGCTGCTTCCTGGGAAGGACCTGGACCTGGTGGGGCTCAAGCTGGGCCTGGACTTGTCGATGGGGATCGGGCTGGAGGAGAGGCTGGGACTTGGTCTGGATCATAAGATCGCTCGGACATTTGCAGAGGTGGAGGAGAGGGTGAACCGCCGCATGGGTGGACTGAAGGTGGAGCTACAGAGGAGGGAGGCGGAGCTTGAGCGAGAGAAGCAGGAGGGGGAGCGGCTTAAGTGTGAGAAACAGGAAGTTGAAGACAAGGCGGTTTACCTGGCCGGACAGGTGGGTCGAGCTCTGCAGTAACAGTGACAGCTGAGATTCAAACACATTTAATGTGGGCGTGTTCTGTTTTTTTGACGGACAGGTCTCTGCTGCCATGGCGATGATGGAGCGATTAAAGATGGAAGTGGAAGGAAAAGAGAGAGAGCTGAATGAACGACAACAGTCAGTGTCTCCTCAGGTTTATGAACATGGTGTTTGGTTGCTTTGTTGCTTATACATTAAGTCTAGTGGGGCGCTGGTACCCGGGTGCAGGGGCCCTCAAAGCTTTTAGTCCCTGACCCCTAAAACGAGTCCACCGTGTGCTGCTGTCCTAATGTTGCTTCATGTGCAGGAGCCTCTCCACACTGGACTGATTCTGTTGTCATGGTAACCAAACAAGTATTAATATTCATATTGACCCTCCATCCTACCTAGTGCACTAAATAGACGTCATCCCCTAAAGCATGATGGGAGTTGTAGTTACTAAAGGCATCACAAGGGAACCATGTTTTGGTATTTGTTATTGCAGTTTGCCGTGTGATGTCACTCTTTATCCCGTCTCTTTAAGATGGACGGACCTCAGGTCACCTGACATCAACATTCACCTGAGCTACAGAACCTTCACACACATCAATCATCAGCTACAGAACCTTCACACACATCAATCATCAGCTACAGAACCTTCACACACATCAATCATCAGCTACAGAACCTTCACACACATCAATCATCAGCTACAGAACCTTCACACACATCAATCATCAGCTACAGAACCTTCACACACATCAATCATCAGCTACAGAACCTTCACACACATCAATCATCAGCTACAGAACCTTCACACACATCAATCATCAGCTACAGAACCTTCACACATCAATCATCTGCTACAGAACCTTCACACACGTCAATCATCAGCTTAGAACCTTCACACATCAATCATCTGCTACAGAACCTTCACACACATCAATCATCAGCTTAGAACCTTCACACATCAATCATCAACTACAGAACCTTCACACATCAATCATCAGCGTAGAACCTTCACACATCAATCATCAACTACAGAACCTTCACACATCAATCATCAGCTACAGAACCTTCACACAAATCAATCATCAGCTACAGAACCTTCACACACATCAATCATCAACTACAGAACCTTCACACATCAATCATCAGCTACAGAACCTTCACACAAATCAATCATCAGCTACAGAACCTTCACACACATCAATCATCAGCTACAGAACCTTCACACATCAATCATCAGCTACAGAACCTTCACACATCAACCATCAGCTACAGAACCTTCACACATCAATCATCAGCTTAGAACCTTCACACATCAATCATCAACTACAGAACCTTCACACACATCAATCATCAGCTTAGAACCTTCACACACATCAATCATCAACTACAGAACCTTCACACACATCAATCATCAGCGTAGAACCTTCACACATCAATCATCAACTACAGAACCTTCACACATCAATCATCAGCTACAGAACCTTCACACATCAATCATCAACTACAGAACCTTCACACACATCAATCATCTGCTACAGAACCTTCACACATCAATCATCAGCTTAGAACCTTCACACACATCAATCATCAGCTTAGAACCTTCACACACATCAATCATCAGCTTAGAACCTTCACACATCAATCATCAACTACAGAACCTTCACACACATCAATCATCAGCTACAGAACCTTCACACACATCAATCATCTGCTACAGAACCTTCACACATCAATCATCTGCTACAGAACCTTCACACACATCAATCATCTGCTACAGAACCTTCACACATCAATCATCAACTACAGAACCTTCACACACATCAATCATCAGCTACAGAACCTTCACACATCAATCATCAACTACAGAACCTTCACACACATCAATCATCAGCTACAGAACCTTCACACACATCAATCATCTGCTACAGAACCTTCACACATCAATCATCTGCTACAGAACCTTCACACACATCAATCATCTGCTACAGAACCTTCACACACATCAATCATCTGCTACAGAACCTTCACACACATCAATCATCTGCTACAGAACCTTCACACACATCAATCATCTGCTACAGAACCTTCACACATCAATCATCTGCTACAGAACCTTCACACACATCAATCATCTGCTACAGAACCTTCACACATCAATCATCAACTACAGAACCTTCACACACATCAATCATCAGCTACAGAACCTTCACACACATCAATCATCTGCTACAGAACCTTCACACATCAATCATCTGCTACAGAACCTTCACACACATCAATCATCTGCTACAGAACCTTCACACACATCAATCATCAGCTACAGAACCTTCACACATCAATCATCAGCTACAGAACCTTCACACACATCAATCATCAGCTTAGAACCTTCACACACATCAATCATCAGCTACAGAACCTTCACACATCAATCATCAGCTACAGAACCTTCACACACATCAATCATCTGCTACAGAACCTTCACACACATCAATCATCTGCTACAGAACCTTCACACACATCAATCATCTGCTACAGAACCTTCACACACATCAATCATCTGCTACAGAACCTTCACACACATCAATGATCAACTACAGAACCTTCACACACACCAATCATCAGCTACAGAACCTTCACACACACATCAATCATCAGCTACAGAACCTTCACATCAATCATCAGCTACAGAACCTTCACACACATCAATCATCAGCTACAGAACCTTCACACACATCAATCATCAGCTACAGAACCTTCACACACATCAATCATCAGCTACAGAACCTTCACACACATCAATCATCAGCTACAGAACCTTCACACACATCAATCATCAGCTTAGAACCTTCACACACATCAATCATCTGCTACAGAACCTTCACACACATCAATCATCAGCTTAGAACCTTCACACACATCAATCATCAGCTACAGAACCTTCACACACATCAATCATCAGCTTAGAACCTTCACACACATCAACCATCAGCTACAGAACCTTCACGCACATCAATCATCAGCTACAGAACCTTCACACACATCAACCATCAGCTACAGAACCTTCACACACATCAATCATCTGCTACAGAACCTTCACACACATCAATCATCAGCTACAGAACCTGCACATCAATCATCAGCTACAGAACCTTCACACACATCAATCATCAGCTACAGAACCTTCACACACATCAATCATCAGCTACAGAACCTTCACACACATCAATCATCAGCTACAGAACCTTCACACACATCAATCATCAGCTTAGAACCTTCACACACATCAATCATCTGCTACAGAACCTTCACACACATCAATCATCAGCTTAGAACCTTCACACACATCAATCATCAGCTACAGAACCTTCACGCACATCAATCATCAGCTACAGAACCTTCACACACATCAACCATCAGCTACAGAACCTTCACACAGAGAGGACATGAATCGTGTACAGAGGACACGTCATGTTCAGTCTGCATCACACACACACACACTAACACACACACTCACACACACACTAACACACACACTAACACACACACTAACACACACACTAACACACACTAACACACACACACACACACACACTAACACACACACTAACACACACACTAACACACACTAACACAAACTAACACACACACACACACACACACACAGTGACTTCACACACACACTAACACACACACACTAGCACACACACACACACACACACACTCTAAGCTGTGGTTTGCAGTGATGATTAATATAAGGTGACAGTGAGACTCAGCAGCCTTGAGGGTGTGTGTGTGTGTGTGTGTGTAGTCACTGTGTGTGTGTGTGTGTGTGTGTGTGTGTGTGAAGTCACTGTGTGTGTGTGTGTGAAGTCACTGTGTGTGTGTGTGTGAAGTCACTGTGTGTGTGTGTGTGTGTGTGTGTGTGTGTGTGTGTGTGTGTGTGTGTGTGTGTGTTGATATTGTTCTTCTTGGTTTCTTTTAAACTCTATTTGTTTTGGTTCTAGCGTAACGTGCTTCATGCGGCCACAGGTCTTAGTGTTTTGGTCGGGCGCTCTGCGTACAGAGGCTTCAGTCCTGGTTGAAGCATGTGGTTAGATCTGTCCCCCCCCACACACACACTAAAGACAAACACTCCTGTGTGTGTGTGTGTGTGTGTGTGTGTGTGTGTGTGTGTGTGTTCACAGGGAGATGGAGGACATCGAGTGTTTTCTGAGGGAGACGGCAGAGAAGGAGGCCGAGGCCAAGTCCAGACTGCAGGTGAGCCTCAAACACTTCCTCCTGTCTCCTGTCTCCTCCTGTCTCCTGTCTCCTCCTGTCTCCTGTCTCCTCCTGTCTCTTGTCTCCTCCTGTCTCCTGTCTCTTGTCTCCTCCTGTCTCCTGTCTCCTCCTGTCTCCTGTCTCCTCCTGTCTCCTGTCTCCTCCTGTCTCTTGTCTCCTCCTGTCTCCTGTCTCTTGTCTCCTCCTGTCTCTTGTCTCCTACTGTCTCCTCCTGTCTCCTGTCTCCTCCTGTCTCTTGTCTCCTCTTGTCTCTTCCTGTCTCCTGTCTCCTCCTGTCTCCTGTCTCTTGTCTCCTCCTGTCTCCTGTCTCCTCCTGTCTCTTGTCTCCTCTTGTCTCTTGTCTCTTCCTGTCTCCTGTCTCCTCCTGTCTCCTGTCTCCTCCTGTCTCTTGTCTCCTCTTGTCTCTTGTCTCTTCCTGTCTCCTGTCTCCTCCTGTCTCCTGTCTCCTGTCTCCTCCTGTCTCCTGTCTCCTCCTGTCTCTTGTCTCCTCCTGTCTCCTGTCTCTTGTCTCCTACTGTCTCCTCCTGTCTCCTGTCTCCTCCTGTCTCTTGTCTCCTCTTGTCTCTTGTCTCCTCCTGTCTCCTGTCTCCTCCTGTCTCTTGTCTCCTCCTGTCTCCTGTCTCTTGTCTCCTCCTGTCTCCTGTCTCCTCCTGTCTCCTGTCTCCTCCTGTCTCTTGTCTCCTCCTGTCTCCTGTCTCCTCCTGTCTCCTGTCTCCTCCTGTCTCTTGTCTCCTCCTGTCTCCTGTCTCTTGTCTCCTCCTGTCTCTTGTCTCCTACTGTCTCCTCCTGTCTCCTGTCTCCTCCTGTCTCTTGTGTCCTCCTTTCTCCTCCTGTCTCTTGTCTCCTCCTGTCTCTTGTCTCCTGTCTCTTGTGTCCTCCTGTCTCCTGTCTCCTCCTGTCTCTTGTCTCCTCCTGTCTCCTGTCTCCTCCTGTCTCTTGTGTCCTCCTGTCTCCTCCTGTCTCTTGTCTCCTCCTGTCTCTTGTCTCCTGTCTCTTGTGTCCTCCTGTCTCCTCCTGTC